>NW_027267319.1:0-22246 GCF_963676685.1 Mytilus edulis | reverse complement strand
AAGCAGCATATTGACTTTGTGTATTCCTTTACAAAGCAGTTGTACCAATATCTAGTTATGTGTATTATAATAACATAGTTCATTTCCTCTAAAGCAAGGGCTCTTTTGATAGACATCAACTATAACTTTTCATTTTTTGAATTAAAAAACTAAATTTTTTTTTTACTTCTGTTTATTATAATACATATTGCTAGATCTTAAGAAAGCTGGCAAAGATATATTTACATTACGTTTCATTTATCACTTCTTTGTAGGCTAGGAAAATAAAACATTTATCTGTTCATTTTCTATTTGTAAAATTTCAGATGAATGAGAATATCATTTGTAACTACAACAGTCCTCTTCAAACTAAGCAAGGTCAATATTCAATCTTCCTTCTATTCTATAAATAGGACGAGTGACAATCATGCTGTTTTTACCAATTTTAAAAACAAGTTCTCAAGAAGGAACATATTTATTACAGGCGACTAGAAATATTCATTTGTAACAAGACTATTTATTAACTTTCCATCCGAAACAAATAATTCTGTTTAGTTTACTCATGTGAAAAATTCTAATGTAGAGGTAATTAAAACAGGTTTACAGATGAAAACAAATTTAAGGTGAAAACAATGACCATTACACGAAACTATTTTACAGTACACAATGTTTAGTGTGAACACGACTTCAGATATGGGAGAGATATAGGAGGGAATTTCAAAAACAATGTGTATAACAAGATTATTTTAATTTATACAAACGTACCTGTTGTGTGCCCCATGCTAAGTAATCAGGCTTTGTTGCTGCTTGATATTCATCTACTAACTGTTGAATTACTTCCCTTGAATTATCAAACTCATCCAAATTGTCTTTAAATATTGATTCCTTTTTAAACTGATCCATGAAGGCTTCTCTTTTTCTTAACTTGTCAAACTGATTTAATGTCCTTTCAAACAACTATTGGTATGAAAAAAAAGAAAAATAATTAAGTATAAATTCTCATTTATCGTTTATAAAAATAGATGTCAGTATGATTCATTTTAGAATTCACCTCATTGGCACTCATACCACATCTTATTATAAAATCCTATTTTAGATATATTTGGCATTTTAAACAAGATATGCTGATCTGTTTAGAGCATTTTTGAGAGAGTTTGTACAACCATTTAATCTTAAGTGTTGTGAGTTTTTTTAATCTATGGTTTCCTTATTTTTTCATATTTCTCTGGATTGCTAGATGTTTTGGCCTTATTGGTTTAGGTATCCACCACACAAAAACAATAAAATTTTATGTAAAGCAAAACAGGGACACATATTTTATACTTAACATTGGCTGTCTACATGACCTTAATGATGGGATTGTTTAGGTCTTGTAGTGACCTAAAATTGCTTACTCCCATGTCATTTGGTCTCTGGTGGAGAATTGTCTCACTGGCAATCATACAACATCAACTACTTTTTTTATATTGTATGATTTGCCAATTGTAGATAATTAATATACTTACTGATGAAATGCTAGTATGATTTGCCAACATTAATCCACTGACTCGGTTGGCTGTCTGTATGTAGGGTGATTTCCTTGACAAAGCTACTTGTATACTTGCTGGTCCCCAAGGGATAAACTGTGCTAGCTTACGTTCTCGAATTCTTTGTAAACTCTTGTGTACCTATTAAAGTATAATAAAAATGCTGAATGGAAACATATTTTTTGTTTACTTTTTAGGGTTTGTTGTGCACATGTTCTAAAATTATCATAATGTATGTCTCCTCAACAAATCATAAAAAACAGATGTCTCAAAATGGTTATTATCAGTTCAAAGCATGGCAACTGACATACTTTGGTTGCTATTTTATTGGTAACAAACTTCCTTTCTTCAAGAACATAGCATCTCAAATGTAGGATTGAAACTTCAATGTCTTGCTAGACCAAAAACATTAATTTCCCTCAAAAACTGCCCCTTTTAATTTTTTTTATTACAAATTCAAGCATTATTTATGGACAAGATTGTGGTGCAACTAAGATATGTATAGGTCTTGGTTTTGTTCCAATCCTCAAGAATGAAGATTTATGTAAAACATAATTTACGACAATAGGCTCAAGTAATGAGAAAAGCTCACATGGACCTTCAGGACAGGCCAGCTAAAAACTAATTTCATAATTTGCATGAGATGATTAATCATAAAAAAGCTTTTATGTCAAATTTTCATAAAATATCATGAATGTTTGATAAAGTAATTGATATCTTTGGTAGAATGCCAGAGAGATCCATACAGTTACACACAAGTTATTGTCTGGAAACCAGAAAAATGCTTGTTTTTGGCCCCTTTTTGCCCTTAATTCCTAAACTGTTTGCCCCATAACCCTTAAAATAAATAGAACCTTCTACTTATGGTTTTAAACATTGAGGTACAATTTCAGAGCAATTGAAATACTTATGCACAAGTTATTGTTATGAAACTAGAAAGAATCATAAATGCTTGTTTTGGGCCCCTTTGGGCCCACAATTCCTAAACCGTTAGGACCATCATTTCCAAAATCAATCCCAACCTTCCTTTTGTGGTATTGAACTTCTTAAAAAAAATTATATAGATCCATTCACCTTTACTTAAAACTTATTGACCGGAAACCACTGTGTCTTTGGACGAAGACGCAGACGATGAAAACAACGACATCATACCATTATACGATCCCAAATTTTTTTTTGCGGTTGTATAAAAATCTAACCTCAGACTGTATCTAAATGACAACAGCAAAAAAAGTATCAAATTCCATGTAACCCTACAAAACATCATAATCAAGCTCAAATCAGTTCAATACATCAATGCAAGGAACTATTCAAGATATTAATTAGACGAACTACAATAAAGTTTAATTAGACACATGATGGCATCTAATGAAATACCTCAATTTTTGGTCAGGCAAGCTTATAAATGGTGGAGGAAATTACCTGTGTTGGATCTACTTCTCCCTGGATAATGTTTAATATAGATATATAACAATGATTAGCTTGTCTGTGTACAGGTGTAGATACCATCATGTTTTTAGGTTGTAGCAATCTTCTCATCACATCTAAAACTGTTGTCTTTCTTACACTAGCTACCTACAACATAATGCAATTCATAACTAATGAATCTATCAAACAAGAATAAACAAGTTAAACTCAGTAGCTCACTGATGATATCCCCACCACAAGTGGATAATATTAATAGTGTAAAAATATGCAAGTGTTCGGTAAACAGAAAGTTGTTGAGTGATGACTCTGAAAACGCATCACACGTTATAGCTGACTTATATAAACCCTTAAACCAAATTTCAGTAATCCTTGTATTGTAGTTCCTGAGAAAAATGTGACGAAAATTTTTAACTTGGCTATCATGTGTAAAATCATACAAGTGGTCGGTAAACAGGAAGTTGTCGAGTGAAAAATATTCATGGGATTGATGAACTGAAGGAAGGATGAACAGACAGAGGTAAAACATTATACCCCCCCTTTTTAAAGCGAGGGTTTAATTAGTATTATTAAAGTGAAATTCAATAAAGACATGAAACTGAGAACACAATATCAAAATATGTTTTTTTAATTTTAAACACTGGTTTAGGTATAAGTAAAACAATTTAGTCCTGACTTTTTTTATTCTAATATTCATTTTGTAGATGTGTAGCCTTTTATTTTATATTACCACAATAATGATAAAGTGATGTAAACATCTGACTGACTCAACTGTACATCTGTAGGTTAACTGGTATGATTAAATGATTAAAACCTTTGTTACCCTTACCAGTGCAGCAGTTGTTAGGGGGGGCGGGTGTAGACTGACTCACCTGTGTATCTATAGATGTAAATGATTAAAACCTTTGTTACCATGACTTACCTGTGCAGCAGTTGTTAGAGGTGTGTAGCCTGTCATTAAGTAATGTAACCTAGGTGTTGGTATAAGTGAGGCTATCAGTGCCTTATCGGTGCAGCAGTTGTTAGGGGTGTGTAGCCCGTCATTACGTAATGTAACCTTTGTTACCCTTACCTGTGCAGCAGTTGTTAGGGGGTGTAGACTGACTCACATGTGTATCTATAGATGTAAATGATTAAAACCTTTGTTAACATGACTTACCCGAGCAGCAGTTGTTAGTGGTGTGTAGCCTATCATTAAGTAATGTAACCTTGGTGTTGGTATAAGTGAGGCTATCAGTGCCTTACCTGTGCAGCAGTTGTTAGAGGTGTGTAGCCTGTCATTAAGTAATGTAACCTTGGTGTTGGTATAAGTGAGGCTTGCATGACTAACCTGTGCAGCAGTTGTTAGAGGTGTGTAGCCTGTCATTAAGTAATGTAACCTTGGTGTTGGTATAAGTGAGGCTTGCATGACTAACCTGTGCAGCAGTTGTTAGAGATGTGTAGCCAGCTGTCATTAAGTAATGTAACCTTGGTGTTGGTTTAATTGAAGCTATCAGTGACTTACCTGTGCAGCAGTTGCTAGAGGTGTGTAACCTGACTTACCTGTGTATCTATAGATGTAAATGATTTAAACCTTTGTTACCATGACTTACCTGTGCAGCAGTTGTTAGAGGTGTGTAGTCCGTCATTAAATAATGTAACCTTGGTGTTGGTATAAGTGAGGCTATCAGTGACTTACCTGTGCAGCAGTTGTTAGATGTGTATAGCCTGTCATTAAGTAATGTAACCTGGGTGTTGGTATAAGTGAGTCCATCAGTGCTTTACCTGTGCAGCAGTTGTTAGAGGTATGTAGCCTGTCATTAAATAATGTAACCTTGGTGTTGGTATAAGTGAGGCTATCAGTACATGTGCAGCAGTTGTTAGAGGTGTGTAGCCTGTCATTAAGTAATGTAACCTTGGTGTTGGTATAAGTGAGGCTATCAGTGCCTTACCTGTGCAGCAGTTGTTAGAGGTGTGTAGCCTGTCATTAAGTAATGTAACCTGGGTGTTGGTATAAGTGAGGCTATCAGTCCAATCAAATCATTGTTCATGTAGCCTGGATACCGTAATGTTGTTGTACTGGTTGACATTACTGTTGATACCTAGAATTTAAAAATATATCAACTTCATGTAATGGTATGAGATATAGTTATAACATGTGATATGATTGCAAATAAGACAACTATTCAAATGAGTTCAAACAAGTGAAACTGCGAGCTACTGCTCACTGATGATATCCCTGCCGACAGTGGATAATTTTAATAGTGAAAAAATATGCAAGTTTTCGGTAAACAGGAAGTTGTTGAGTGATGAATCTGAAAACACATCATAGGGTATAGTAGACTTGTATAAATCCTGAAACCAAATTTCAGAAATCCTTGTATTGTAGTTCCTGAGAAAAATGTGACAAAATTTTCAACTTGGTTATCATGTGTAAAATCATACAAGTGTTTGGTTAACAGGAAGTTGTCGAGTGATGAATCCGAAAATGCATCACAAGGTATAGCAGACTTATATAAACCCTGAAACCAAATTTCAGAAATCCTTGTATTGTGGTTCCTGAGAAAAATGTGACGAAAAATATTCATGGGACGGACGAACGGAAGGACAGACAGAAGTAAAACAGTATACCCCTTTTCAAAGCGGGAGTATAATTAGCCGGATTTAATTTATAAGTAATTATAGGTCACTGACTAGGCCTTCAATTGTGAGCAAAACCCATAACAGATAGTAATCTTCATAAGGCTCTGACATGACAAAATGTGAAACATTTTAAGTAAAAAACTAAAAGCATAACCTATGACAAAACAAAAAGCAAACATTTTTATAGTAACACAGTAAGAGAGAGTATATCATATGGCTATAAATTAATTTTGTAACTTCTTTAATAACTGTGAAGATATTGCAATTTTGTATTATTATGATTAAAATTATCATGTAAATCATATTAACATTTGAGTGTTTTTGCAAGCAGTGATTGGAGTGTTGTGAACATATCAGTTGTTCCATGGTATATTACACTTACCAGTTGGTTAATCTGTGCAAATGATGGAGTGTCAATGTGTAATCTATCTGCTGCTATTCTGTGTAAAGCTGTATTATCTAAAACTACCTGTAAAATTCAATCATTTGCATTCATAATACATTCAGTATTAAGCTTTATCTGTTTTGAGTATGTTTTAAGAACATTTAAATGATTGGACTAAAGCATAAACATTCGTAGATATTTTAAATCTTGAGAATTTGTTTAGGTCACATTTATCTGGTCTACAGATAAGAACTGTATAGTTTATGCTTTCAATACCTCAAGACTCATCATTGAATGTTGTTGAGAGCTAAATATAATTATCCAATACAGGTAAGGCTTTCATTGTATTTTCAAATTAAATTAAAATTAAGCTAAATCCATACAGAAATTTGATGTTGATTTTAAGTGAGTATCCACAGCTAACATATCATTACTTAAAAAGATACTGAACACTTAACTAAACTATAGTCATTCATGCTGATTACTACTTACAAACTATCCCCCTAGACCATTCCCATTTCTTAAAATTTTTAATATTGATTTAAGAGCAAAACTAAACACATCTAATTTATATGTAAAATATTTGTCCACAAACAAAATGCTTTACTGAATTGCAAAACTATCTGGAATCTATCAAAGCATTAAATAATATTTTTTATTGCTATAAGATGATGAAATATTGACCTTAATATGTTATCATACATGTATATACATAAAATATACATTAATGTCCACAAATCAGTTGTCATTAATATCACAGTTGAATTCACGGCCGAAACATCACCATGTTCATAATCAATGTTCAAACAACTTGGAGCTGTTTATATATCCTGACCTCTTCTGAATTCTCTGTATTCAAAACCTCTTAATAATTACTCTGACATGGTATATTATTATTCATACTATTAATTATTCTGAATATCATGAAAACTTAAATTTAAAACTTACAACACAATCTGCATTCTGTGTCAGTCTTTTAAGGGTCAATAAAGAATTATATGGTTGCACAACAACATCTGAGATTTCATCTAAGTTTGGAAAAACTGAATAAGTCTGGATTAATTTCTTTGGAAATCTGAAAACAAGAACAGTAAAGAACTTCATAGTTTTAATTTCTGCTTCCATCTTATTATGATGGAACTGACTGATTATACTTAAATGTCTTCTCACTGTCATTTATTCTCATTCAAAAATCATACAAAACAAGAATGTGTCCCCAGTACACGAATGCCCCACTCGCACTATCATTTTCTATGTTCAGTGGACCGTGAAATTGGGGTAAACCCTCTAATTTGACATTAAAATTAAAAAGATCATATCATAGGGAACATGTATACTAAGTTTGAAGTCAATTGGACTTCAACTTCATCAAAAACTACCTTGACCAAAAACTTTAACCTGAAGCGGGACAGACGACGAACGAACGAACGGACGGACGAACGGACGCACAGACCAGAAAACATAATGCCCCTCTACTATCGTAGGTGGGGCATAAAAATAAATCAATTACAAGTTATGTTTGTCTTACTTTTATATTATATGGTGTAGTTGGACAGAAAAGAGGGCTTGTATGCAGGTACAATTTTTTGTTAGCCCTACTCAGCTGGCCCTACTATATTGTATGCCTGTATCAAGTCAGTATTGAGGGTCCAAAAGTTATATATGTTGAGAATAAATTCACATTATAAGAAAAACAAAAATAAGAGGGTTAAGCGAAATATAAATGAGTCATTATTACATATAAAGTGTACTAAATACTAAAATAATCTAGCATTAATACAATTGTTAAAATATAGAGTACTCTTCTCATTGTTGAATTATTTTCAATCCTCTATGTTATAGATAATGCATATTTTAAGGTTTTTCATGTCGTAGAACACACCGAGGGGTGTCTTTCTTTGAGCAATCCTGACAACCCAAGGTAAATTTAAAGACACAAAGACGAATATAAATACATGTAGGTCACAGTATGATTTCCTATTCAGCGTTTATCGTCCTGAACATGCATGGAATATTTGCCACTGGACGTTAAGCAAGCAACCAAAAATCAACCAACCTATTCAGTGTGACTAAATAAGATTTTCAAAATCTAACACACGAATATGTTAAATCTGGCTTTTTATTTATGAAAGTCTATATTAAACTGCATCTCACATATATGATAATGTTTCTTTATTGTAGCGATAAATTAACAAAACTTCACACGTTATTTGTTTCTAAAATTAAAATGCAGGCAATGAAGGTTTCTTTTACATCTATCATCAATTGAACTTTAAAATATAAATTTCCAAATCGGCAACAAAAAACTATCAGACGAATAAAATTTTGAAGTAAATTATAGATTGCATTTTTATCAAGGAAATAATGACCTCACACAGGTCATTATTTTATGCCTTTGAGCATATTTCATTGAAACATGGTATTGTCCGGGTTGATTCTGAAAAAGAATGACCAGTCGTTCTGAAAGAAAATAACTCCATTTAGGTATATAAACATGGATATTTTGTGGCATAGAAACAGTTATAAGTTGACACAAAGAAACTGTATATTTTTATTTGCAAACCTGTCATTTAATCTTTCTAATAAATATGATCCCATTCCTGATCCTGTTCCACCTGCTATTGAATGACAAAGGACAAAACCCTAAAAATAAAAGTAAAAAATCTAAATTTGGTTTTATTTTCAAATTTTAGTGGGAACAGATCAACTTTTCATAATGCAACTTTCTGTTCCCTAGCATCAATTCAAACAAAAATTACTTTTAAAGTATTTTGAATAACTTCTTTTATGAACTAAGATTCCAAGGTAGTGTATTTTTGTTGTAGCAATAATGAAAACCATATTATTTTAATGAACTACCATTGAAATCTAGTGATATGTCTTACCTGATTTAATTTTGATGTACAAATGTAACATGCAAATTACTTTTCTAAGGTTTGCAATTGTTGAATATATATAATAATGGTGTTGTCTTACAGATATACGTTTAAAATGTGAAGCAAATGAATTTACTAGTAGTTATTTTGAATATATATTAATAGTGATTATTATAGTTAACCAATAAAAATTAATTTTGTAATTTAGTATTTGAGTTGTTACTAAGGCAATCCTGATTGATAATAAAGTATATATATTTTTGCTGTAATGAAGTTTTTTTTATTTAGTATTTACCTCCAGACTGTCACTTCCATCAGCTTCTCTGTCTATTATATCAAATATTTCTTCATATAATTTCTCTGCCTGTAATATAATACATATAGAAAGCATTTAATTGTAAAGTATTGTAGTATATCCCTCAGAGGGAAACTAAAAACTGAAAACAAACAATGATACTACACCAGTACAAATAAAGCTTGAAATTATCAATGTCATCAGTGACCAAAAATGTGTTAAACATTTTTTCAAGCTTTCCTATACAATAAAAGGGTTATTGCATGAAAATTGGTGAATTTAAGTCCTCGTTAAATAAATGAATTACACTCACAAGCTCATGCAATAACCCTATAATATACTATTTGACTATATATATAGGGATATATCCCATTTTTAATAATTTAATTTTGGATGTAACACATATTCTGATTGGCTGACATTGTTTTGTTTATCAGCTTATAGACATAAATGTGTCATGTGATCGTGACGTCATCAATGTTGTTCATGGTTTACCCTGGTTAAAATGGAATTTAGAATTAAATTATAAGAAATGACTGTAATATTCGAAATAACACAAAAAATGTGGTTCACACTTTAAAATAACCCCGCTATGCAGGTTATTCAGTGTGCACCACATTTTTGATGTTATTTCTTCACAAACAGAAAAAATATTACAGTCATTCCTTAAATAGAATAACTGTGGCATAATATGTGTACCACTATTGTTTAGGCTGTATGCCAGTTATTGTAAGTAGCTTCATTAACTGCCCTAATAATTAAGATGACCATCAAGCCCAAATTTCAGGTTTAATTGGGTAACCTAGCTATAAACTGAAATTTTACATCCAGCTGATCATTTTGTAGTTTGTTGTGTATTGTTTTTAGAACTATGGTTTGTCAATTATTTCTTGATCATTATGGTGCCTGCCTCTTACTGACTAATGATTTTTAAATGCGGCCTTGGTAATTTTTCACTTATTTTTGACCAAAAAGCAATCATAATTATTTTGACATGGTATAAAAATTAAGAAAGGTTATTTGTTGTGTTTGTTCATTGTTTAAATATGATCAGCATAGCATCAGATCTATGTTTTAGAAAATAGAATGTTGTCTGCACCTGTCTTTATCCCTTGATCTGGTTTTACAAGTGCTTTTACCTTGCTTGTATAGGCACAAGTTTATTGGACTGTACTCATGTAACAGTTTAGCCAGTAGTTACCAGTTATTCCCCCTTGTTTTCAAAAGCAGACAAACATTTACTTTGTATATCCACCTCCACCTTACCCAATCTTCTTTCCCAAGTGTTTTCAAAGACAACAAATAGTTTGCATTGTACCTGTGTATATCCACTAGCCCAGTTATTACCAGCACCTCCCCCATGCTTTGAGAGGTAGACATTTTCTGGGTTATATAAATTAGCATATGGAGAGTTCATTATAGAGTTGATAACCCTGGGCTCTAAATCCAATAAAACTGCTCTGGGAATATAATGTTCATCATCAGCCTACAAAATAGAATAACCTATAGTTAGTTTGACAATTTTAACAGCCATGCAAATGTTGACTTTTGAAAATGATACAAGGAGACACCTGAACATGTAGGATGTTAATGCAAAAAACTAGATAAAATCACACCCTCTACATTGTACTTTTCTATCAGTCATGAATTATGATAAAGTCATCATTAATGTGAAACTTAGGCTACATCTTTTCCCCTAAAAGTCATATGAAAAGAGTGACTTGTGACAAATAATATTTCTCCAATTCTTGAACTAATGCATGCATATTATATCATAAACTTAGTCTTCCTTGCATGATTTAATCTTTTTTTACGTATCCATATCATATAATCGTCAAAAAAAGTCTCTCGGTCTGAAATGATGTAAAAATATGGCAGCTAATTAATTGTCATGTTTTGAAGCTGTAGTTTACCGATTGTCACCTGAGTAAACAATCAACATGTATGTACAATACCATCATAATAGTTTTTAATGACAGATCCATGTGTATTGTGATCACACGATTTTTACAAGAAAGGTCACACGGCTGAGTGGAGCGCTGAGTTCATTGCATACAGAAATCATATCGGCAAATTGTTTGCTGGAAGCAAGCAATTAAAAAGTAGTAAACTTCTTCTTAATTTAGACAGATTATAGAATTTTCTTGAGAAAAAAGTATATTTACATAAGTTTTATAATAAACACTAGCCATTTAGTTACAAAAAAACATATGCATAGTTTGTTTTTTTCAATTTGAAGTTTAATATGAATTTAGTTTTTCTTTTAATAACATTAACTCTTTACAAGTAACATGCATGAAATATGAAATTATGAATAATATCAATTATTATTTTTATCTCTTATTTGTAATCAGAGGTAAAAGATAGCTTGTCAATTATACTGAAATACATGTAGCATTATCTCTTTTAGTTTTTCAGATTTATTTTTACTTGTTTAAATAATTCATGTTTCATTTTCTTCTGGATTTAATCTTTAGACTAAATTGCTCTACATGTCTAGATCTGTTCTTACATGTATGTAAACACTGCATTTACAAGCCTCCAGAGAACAATTTCTAAAATTCTTGCACAATTGCCAAACACATGTGCATAGTAAAATTCTTTTAAAAATTCATGAGACAAAAGTTTGAACTTACCGGTAAATAAAGAAAATATAACACAAGCCAGGAAAAAATATTACAAACTTGTTTTGATAAAGTCTGAAACTTGAGAATTCCCAAAATTGTTTGTTAAAGAAATTTTTGGAGGTGCATAAGAGGAGATCATTCTAACATTGAAAAATAAAATCTGACATATTGACATGTACTAGAGTTTTAAATCATTTATATGATCAGGGTTAAATTAAACAGGTACCTATAGATTTAACTATTTTATTTCATGAAAGATAAGCTATACATTGTTATGTTAATTGGTGAAGCAGCTCATCTATTTTAATCTAATAACTAATATAAAAAATTATTTTTAAATATGAAATCATATTACTTAAGTACCTGATAAAAAAATACATCTTTCCTGTCTGTGCCCTCTGTTGCAAAGTCCTCAAGTATCCCCTCTGAAAAAAATGCATTAACATTTACCAGAAAATCGCAATCTCTCTACAGTCACTGTTTCATATCTGTATCCTGCCATGACCAGAGCTCCAGAGAAGAATTCATAAATAAGGATATAAACCAAACAATTTTTATGTAATTATTGCTTTTTTAATATGCAAAATAAATTTCATTCACCCATCAGACAAAGATTGAATTGGAATTTATTCACCATCAAGCTCCTGAATACTTTTGGTATTGTATATGATTTTTTTTTAAAACATCATATATACAAAATAAATGAGGCCGTTAGTTTTCTCATCTGAATTGTTTTACATTGTCATTTCGGGTCTTCTTAATATAGCTGACTATGCGGTATGCGCTTTGCTCATTGTTGAAGGCCCTACAGTGACCTATAGTTGTTAACATCTGTGTCATTTTGGTCTTTTGTGGAGATTTGTCTCATTGTCAAGCATACCACATCTTCTTTTTTTATCTTATTTTAGAAACATTTGAAACTCAAACAATTCAAGCAATTTTATAACAGAAAAAAAACCAGATTAAGATATATATATATATATGTTTTCCGGCATTACAATACAATGTAGTAACTATTTAACAAAATGTGTACAAGAATAATGGGTGTCTAGAAGTATGATCACATTGGTCTTCTTTTCATTGCTCAGCTGCACAGAATGTTTTAAACTAAAGTAACATCTGGTCAGAATCGTTATTTTTTATATAAATAATTAATTTATTGGTCAGGTAGCATGGTTAGAGTGATTTTCTCTGTATATATGCACATGTACACTAAAGAATCCTAGTACTAAATCTAAAATCGGTCTGTTGTTCAGCAAAATTTCTTACAGACAAGTGACAGGAGCTACATCATGTACATATTGTATTAAATGTTTTGTTTCTCATCTTGAATATGAAAAAAATGTCATTTGATACATGTATGCAGCAAGCAATTCAACAATCATCATTTAATATCCTACACCTAAACAATATTGAATAAACCAAATAAATAGCTGCTTCATCACTATGATCACTGGAACCAGTGATTTTGCTAGCACTTGTCATTTTTGTCATTTACAGTTTTCAAAATATTTCAAATCAATTTCATCACTTGATTATGGAAATTTTTAAAGTGTTAAAATATTTTTGCATGCAAATAATATGATTCTACCAACATACATGTACAAAATGTACATGTAACCAATAAAACTGGAGTTTAAAACAATAGGACAATGCATGTTCAATTTTTCTCTTTTTTTTTGTTTCACATTTTGTTGCCAAATATCTTTTATAGATAACTATTGTACTACAAATGTATAACATGTATACTGGTGTGGGAATCACCATTGTCGGTAATCTGTAGTGTTTGAGGCCATATGATAACCTGTAGTTGTTTATACAAAATGTACATGTACATGTATATTAATTCTCTAATTTTTTGGTGGATAGTTGTCAGATTGGCAATAATGCAACATCACATTCATTGACATTATTATCATTTATAATGTTCTATATTTATCATGTTTATTTGAGATCTTTTTCATCAACAGTAACTTATATCGTAGCTTACCAGGACTGATTCCATGCTCAGAGCAAAGCTGTTTCCAGAATTCCATACCAACTGAAATATACAAATGTCACTTTAATGTTTTGAATTGTTTTTCATACATGAAAGTTATTATGATACCTTGTTGAGAAATTGGGTATTCTGTCAATGTACCTAGTATAAAGAAGAGAGTAGGGAGAAGTGGAATTCCATTACTGATAAGTGATCTTTTAGAGTGTTGGTGGTATATCGAGGAAAATACTTACTACCAGCCCCTTAATCGTGTAAATATGTACAAAATGTATGGCTATCATATACTGGGTCACGAGAGTGACCGAATAACCATGATACAATGTAACACTTGAAATTTTTATATTAGCACATATTGGTGACTTAAGCTTTTGAACATTGATTATAAAATAATTATAAATATATTATCGATGTATTTTATAACTTAAAATTGATTTACAGCAAGCAGGTAAGTTCATAAAGATGATCTTAAATATAGTGTGTACATCCAACAGAGTGACCACGGAATTCACAATGGCCGCCATGTTGGATGTACTCACCAAATTTTAAATGATCTTTATAAACTTATCTCCTTTCTGTAAATCATTTTTAAGTTATAAAATACATCAATAATATTACAAAATGTATTAATATATAATTATTTAATAATCAATGTTTAAAAGTCACCAAAAATTATGTGCGCTAATATTAAAATTTCAAGAGTTATTTGGTCATTACAAGTGTTATTCGGTCATTGGAGGTACTGATCATAGGTAATCATATACTTACTTTGTCCTAACTCAGTAACTGTAGCATGTGTAGTGTTTTGATTTCTCTTGGCATTTTGATTTATTATGTATTCAACATTATCTTTTTTAGGTGGGGTAACTATTTTACATACAAAAGTATGGTTACCCTATAAGGGGTGTAAAGATCCAGAGAAGAAGAAGCTCCTGTCATGTCTGTAGTTACATGGGTATCAGGTCCGTTCACAGCCCAATACACTTTGCACCCTACACGTTCGCAACCAAGGTCTGTTCGCACTCTTCACGTTTGCGCCCAATTTTAATTCAAATTCCAGTTGAATAATTGAAAAATCATGATTGTTGTTTTAAATTGAATGTATTTAGCTTGGTATGAGTAAAACATTAAAGATTTTAAATGAAAAACACAGAAGATAATTGTTTTTAACAGCTTGGTTGGTCCCTTTGATCTGAAACAATGAAACAATAAAATATAGCAATACACAATTATAACCAAAACATGATAAAATTTATTCAACACACACAAAAAAAAACGTAGTCAGAATCTCACTTTATTTTGAACAAGTCAATGAAACAAAGTTATAGCAATACACTAACCAAAACATGATTAAGAGTTATTCAACACAAAATAAAACGTTGACAGAATCCCACTTTATTTAGAGGTATCAGGTCCGTTCGCGCCCAATATACTTTCGCACCCTACACGTTCGCACCTCGCACGTTCGCACCCAAGGTCCGTTCGCGCCCAATTTTAATTCAAATTCCAGTTGAATAATTGGAAAATCATCATTGTTGTTTTTAATTGCTTTCGTGTAAATACTGAATGTATTTATAGCTTGGTATGAGTAAAAGATTGAAGATTATAAATGAAAAACACAAAAAATAATTGTTTTTAACAGCTTGGTCCCTTTGATCTGAAACAATGAAACAATAAAATATAGCAATACACTATTATAACCAAAACATGATAAAATTATTCAAGACTTAAAAAAAAACGTAGTCAGAATCTCACTTCATTTTGAAACAAGTCAATGAAACAAAGTTATAGTAATACACTAACCAAAACATGATAAAGACTTATTCAACACAAAAGAAAACGTTGACAGAATCCCACTTTATTTAGAAAGGAATATTATTTTTTATAACAAATTACACTATCCAAAACATGATTAATTAAGATTTATTCAACATAAAAAAATGCTGTATCACTTTATTTTGAGACAATGAAAACAATAATACTTATAAGAATACTACTTAATCACAAAGTTTAAATTGGGCGCGAACATGTAGGGTGCGAACGGACTTTGGGTGCGAACATGTAGAGTGCGAAAGTGAAAGGGGGCGAACATGAGTGGGTGCGAACGTGAATGGGCGCGAACGGACCCGGATTCTTATTTAGAAAGGGTTATTAAAAACAAAACCAATTAAAATTGGGTGCGAACATGTAGGGTGGGAACTGACTTTGAGTGGCGAACATGTATGGTGTAAAAGTGAAAGGGGGCGAAAATGAGTGGATGCGAATGTGAATGGGTGCGAACGGACCTGGATTACGTTACATGTAAACATGTAGCACCGTGTATATGGTGTAGGTGGCTGGCATTTGTTTAGCTGCTGTTTTAGAGATAGTTAGACAGTTCAATGCAAATGTTAAGAAAGATCGCTAAAACAAATGTTAGTCGTTCTTCTAAAATTATTACGCTGAATGTAACATATACACTGATCAAAAATTATATTAAAAAAATAATTTTGGAGAAACATGGGTCTTCTTTCTTATCTCTCGCAAAATACTCTCCCACCTATCCTGCTAACTGTATAAAAGAAATATAAATACTTTGATTTCCACATTGTCCTAACTGTAGTGTTATGATTTCTCTTGGCATTTTGATTGATTTTTTCTTTCAACATTTATCTTTTTCTGTTTTTGTTCAGAACTGAATCGAAAATGGCGGCAATGTTGATGTTTTGAACTTCCGGTTAAACTAAATTTAGAGTCCGAGCTCGATTTGCAAATCCGATAAGCTGGTTCTCGACTGACTACTACACTTTGTTTAAGTGAAGCGTAATACAAGCGGATTCCAGTTTACAAATCCGATTGAAACTCTAAAAACAAAATCAGATAAGATAAGATAAGATACGATTTTTTATAAGAAAACTTTATTTTGATTCGGCATAAGTACAAATAAGCAACACAAGCTCTAAGAGGAAATTTTGGACGAAAGTTTCGATATATATGCAAAATATCTGATCTTTCTAAAACCAAGGTGCGTCTAGTGCTATATAAAATTAAAAGCCTGGTGGTATTGTTGTAGTCTTATCACCCAAGTATAAAAGAAATTTTGAGCAACAGAAACCATGCTTCTGGTTTTGAATTCAAAAAAGTATCTAACGAAAATGTCGAAAAAAAATTTGAATAAAATAAACATAAAGAAGGCTACAGGAGCTGATGCGGGTATTCCAGCGGATCCATTCGGATCATTAGCTGTCACATTCCTGTTCACCGATTTGACTCAAATCATCATATTTGAATCAGATCATACTAAAACGAATATCCAAATTACAATCAGTCTGAAATAAACAGTTAACAATGCACGGACTTGATAATATATATCAGATTTTTGTATGTATTTAGTCTATACGTCATCATCTAATTAAATATCGAGATGACTTATAAGTCTGCCGACGGTCACACAACGCGATATAAATATAAACACATATATATATTAAAAGACAGCGATCTCGTGCAATTGGAATTTTTTAGGTCTGTATTTTATATTAAATGTTAAAATAAAGATGTTAGTTATCGTTTTTACCTGTTACATTATAAGAATGTTTTTGTTTTGCGTCCCGAAACGGCCGATCCCTGTCGACACATTCGGTCTCACTCCTTTTGTAGTTCATGTGACTCCCTATAGTTTTGGTTTTTACCTTGATTTGTATCGACTTTTCAATGGTTTTATGAGATTTCTTTTAACATTTTGTTGTCAATATAATGTAATTTTATGGGATTGTCACACAAGTGAGAGGTTGATAGATACTCCGGATCAACTTCACAAAAAATACATGATGGTCTAGAAGTATAACTATATGTGTTGTAGTGTTTTTTATTTGTCTTTGTTATTTATAAAACCTAAGTTACTGTTTAGTCCATGTTTGGTAATGTCCTTATGGCGTGGTTGGGTTTTTATGCTTACCGCCAATGTGTTGCTGTGCTGTGGTATTTTATTTTTGTATTCTTGTCTTACTTTTTTGCGTATGTGCTTTGTTTATATGCTATTTTATTTCCTTTGTTGACATATATATGTTTGTTTGTATAGTGTTTACGATTAAAAATCATCAAAACGCTGACTGTTGTACCCATATTTTTAACATTTTTACCTACTAGTATTATGTCCGTTTGTTTTGGTCATACATTTTTGTCAATGTAATGGAATTTTAAGCGACTGTCAGACAAGTCAAATGTTTAACTAGCTATTAGAACAAGTTTAATACACCATTTTCTACACAAGGAAATACCTGTACCGAGTCAGGAATATGACATTTGATTTTCATTCGTTCGATGCATTGTATAAGCTTTTAATTTTGCCATCTAATCAGGCATTTTGTATGTTTAGAATTTTCCTTGAAGTTCGGGATTTTTGTTATTTAACTTTTTTCCACTATAGGTCCTTTTAAAATAAAGTGTGACAACGAGATATAATCATAATTTTGCAAATTCCCTTTAACTACAATGACTGTTTTACGGTATAATCAGAAATTTGACAAAGAAATATGAATTATCTCATATACATAAATATCACAAGATGTAAAAACAAATCCGAGTTTTCAGGAAATTAAGGAAACTGACTTCGAATAAAGTAAAACTCATCATAGAAACGAGGATTAAAATTGTGTACGCCATGCGAGCGTTTCCTCTACAAAGGATTCAGCAGTGATGCTCGAATTAATAAAAAAAAAGGGGCAAATACAGTTTTAAGTTGGACACAACAACAACTTCGAAATTCTTATTTAAAAGACTTTCTTAAGATTGAGATTGTCCTTTGGTTTCCATCTACAATAAACACGTGAATTGTTAAAGCTTGGATTCTATCAGCAAACTTAATGCTTTAATAGATATGGGTGTTTACGCTAATTTTAGAAACATATTGGAAACAAGAACAAAACTTTGACTTTTTAAAATGGACGTGGAAGGTTTACCATCAAAATCGAACTTGACCTGCATGTTGCAGTCTATGGTATTGTGTATCTGTTCCAGACCATATAAGTATTTGGACCGTACGCACCGTATGCGTATACTCGTACGGTCCGACCATACGCGTACGGTCGGACCGTATGAGTATACGCGTACGGTTCAGCTGACCAGACATGTTTTGAGATAATATGGGTTAAACTTTAAACAAACATTTATCAAAATCTTTATTTTTAGTGTTAGTTATACAAATTGTTATTATTACAAATAGATGGATGAAGTGAATAAGCGAACAATTGACATTAAATATTTGTTTAATTGTATATCTGAATCCTATTTTGTTACTCTGGCCCAAGGTGACACTAGTCTTGCTACCACAAGGAACGTCATATTTTTTTTTACATTAATATGTTTTGTTCATGCATGTTCCTTTGCATATGCATTTTTTTTTGTAAAGTTCCTAAATATTCTATAACAATTGTCCTCCCACATTATGTTTACTTCCAATAACTTCAATTTCAATGAGCATACTGGGCTGCAATTAATGAATTACTGACATGCTAAATACAGGAGATTAACAGATTTTAATAAGCGTGATTTTTTTAAATAGTAAAATTATTAAGTTTTCATTTCAATTACTATTGAACTTTTTGTATTAATTTGAGATATAAGTTATGTTGATCTGTTATATACATTTGTATCTAATAAACTTGACCAACTTCTTAATATTAGTCAGACCGTACGCGTACGGTCCGACCGTATACGTATTTTGAAAAAGTACGCATACGGTCCAGACCGTACACGTACGGTCCAAATACTCATACGGTCTGGAACATATCTAAAGAGTTGATGAAGTGGTTAAATTAATATAATCATTCTGAAACCAGAAAAAAATCTTTTCTACGAACTATATAACGCATAACTCACGAACAGTAAATGTCAATACTATCAAAATCAAAATAGATCTTAACCTTAATTTTATGGTATATAACATTTTGTTGAAGTTTTAAAATATTTGGTCTAGTGGTATAATTGTTATTTTTACCTTGTTTTAGAGAGTAAAACCATTGAGATTTAGGGGGAAGAAATTTGGAATAAAAATCAGGACTGATTTTTTTTTGTCACGAAAAAGCCCATGCCCGTAAAATAGGTAGGATCAATTCATCAAAAACCAATAGATAACCAATTTGATATGTAAAGTGTTATCAAAGGCATTCTGAATGAAAGAAACAACAGATATGACATATAAAGTTGAGAAGATTTTGTGAGGGACAACATAATCTTTATCAAATACATCGATTAAAAACAATAAATATTTGAATTTGAATTTGAATTTGAATTAAAATCAAAAGATTGTATGTGCTGAAGTTGTACATGTTGTATATCTTTTTATTTTACCATAAATTCCCTGTCATTTTTTTTAACTTATTGACTTTGGTTCATGTGGATGCAAGAGTGTAATTCGGACACAAAGGATTTTTATAGTGTTGTTTCTATTTTGTTTACCCTGGTATTTTAATTTTTAATTATTTCTTTATCGTGTGTATTCTGCATACGGTGTGTACTGTCAACGACCAAGAGTTTTTTGTCGATGTCAACGTAAAATTTGCTTTATACTATACTTTTTTGTTGGGGTCTTTGTTAGAATAATTTGTATATTTTTTTAAATTATTTTGTCTGTTGTGTAGTATGTCTATGAAGTATGTTTTCACCGATACGGCCTCACCCTCTATGGATTTTACCAACCCTCTATGAATCATCTAGGGTGTCAGTAGCAAACCATATAACTTATAATGGACGTCATACAGAACTCCGAAATATATAAAAGAAATTATGGGATGTATAAGTACATAGCCACATCAATTGGATATCACCAAAACAAGTTTAAACAGTATAAAATATTAATAAAAAGAAATAAAAGAATACTATGACACGTTATTAAGATGATAAACAACGTCAGTACCCAGAATATATACTCCAAGACCATCGTGTATTATTTGTGAAGTTGATACGGAATTTTTATCAACAAGGTTTAGTACGTACCTTCCGATGAACTTTTTTTTGTAAAAAAAGTACGAGACGTTCTTTCATATACCCCTGCTTCATCAACTTTCTGCTCAGACACTGATGACGTTTCACAAAGTATGAGTAGTTGCTGCATGCTCTTGAATACCGAATAAGTTGGGAAATGTATATCCCATATGCGGATGAAGTTGGTATATTGCTATTTAGGTGAGTGAAATAATCAATCTCGGCTCATTTGTCATAGATTCTGGTACTGAGATGACCATGTATGTCAAATTCGAGGTATAAGTTTAAATATGAGGTAGAAGAAGCTGTGGCTGTTTCTTTAATTTATAGTTCTAGGGAATATATTGAAGGAACCCAATCAGAAAAGTTTGCAAATGTTCGATTCCAAAGTATTGCTTTATATTTTCACCAGCATAGTAGTAAGCACTTTTGTGTTGACATGAAATGTTATTAATCGTTATAATGTCCGATACATGTATTGTTCATTTAATGTTGATTTTGTAAATTAAACTTTTGCAGTATTTGACACAATCTTCCCAATTATTTTTTTTTTTGTATTTCTTGTGCTATAACTTCGAATTTGATCTGGCCTTCAGACTGTTTTATAATGAATTCCACTGGACAGGTGAGTCTCATGTAGACATACCGTACCGATTAACCAGGTATTGTTTTTTTTGTTTTTATAACTGCAGAGTAGATACCGTTTATACTGGTGGACGTTTCGTTCCCGATGATATCACCAGCGCAGAAGTCAACACTTTTAGGTTGATATGAAATATAATTGATAGCTCATTTATTGTTCATTTAATGTTTTAAAATGTTGAATAATGTTTGCACTTATGATTTTTTATAGCAGGCATAGACAGCCTTAGCGATAATGTCGATTTTCATGTTCTTCAATTTTGTATTGGATTTGGCTTTCAAATGTGTGAATTTAGCACCACCGATGAATTACACGAGAGCGAAATAAGTGCCTGGTGTTCCGAATTATATATCTTTATTGAGTTTTAAATCTCCTGTACCTAGTCAGGAATATGACAGCTATTTGTTATCTAAAAGTTCGTTTCTATGTATGTTGCATTGTCGTTTGATTTTGGTGGCACTTCAGTGTTTCTGTTGTTTTGTTTTTCCCTGTTATATTATTGTTGATGTGTTTCCATCGTTTTAAGATTGTAACCCGGATTTGTTCTCTCTCAATCGATCTATGGCTTTGAACAGCGGTATACTACTGTTGCCTTTATTAAAGACAGAAAACGAAACATTGATATCTACAATTTATTTCACTCTTACATTACATATAAAAAAATATTTTTCTGAGGATAGATTATTCATGCAGTGTTCATTTATTTATAAACACTATTGCGACATATCTTTCCACAAATCTAGATTGAGGATAGGGAAATTTCCGCAAGGTATTTTCTTGTTACTAAAAAGAAAGAAGAAACATATGTATGTTAAAATTAATCTTTCCTAAAGTATGTGGTTTATTTATTAATTAAATAAATAAAAATAATGATAATAATAATAATCATAATAATCATACATATTTTCATTG
>NW_027267318.1:0-29282 GCF_963676685.1 Mytilus edulis | reverse complement strand
TCCTATTAGGGAGCTACCATTTGATTTTTAGGGGGGGGGGGGGGGGGGGGGCTAGGATGAAAAATTTTGTCCTGCATTTTTTTTAGCTGTAATCTCTGTCCTGCATTTTTATTTTTCACTCTGTTCGGTCCTGCCTTTTTTTTTTTTTAGTTTATCCTGACTTTTTTTTTTTGTAAGTGTCTCATCCTGCTTTTTTTTACTCAAAACTCCTGTCCTGCCTATTTTTTCAAATTTCATCCTAGCCCCCCCCCCCCCCCTATCAAAATCAAATGGTAGCTCCCTTATAAAGTCGAAGATCAAGCTATGATTTGATTCTGAACTTATACTTTGTACATCCATATAAGTTGTTGATTATCAAAATTTATCATAGTCAACCATCGCTTCTTTGAAAATAAACAATATGCGTCTTTTTATTACCGAACGTGACTTATTCCCGATTGTGACTGTTTTGCTGAGTGTGAATTCGCATTAATATGAGACGTGTGACGGTACTTTTCCATCCCAAATTCATTTATTTAGTTTCGATGTTATATTTGTAATTGTCATCGGATTTTGTCACATGCCGTAACGTTTGTAGTTGTAAATCTTATTTTTTTTTCTGTTGTATTCGTGTGTTATGGTAATAAGATAATTAATCATCCAGTTCATTTGTTAAATTTGAGTTTGGATCAACGAAATTTACACAATATATTTGGTTTACAGTTTGATTCAGAGGAAACACCGACATAGTCAGATAATACAATTAATTATCTAATTACTCCTACAATTTGATATTAATTAGTATTGTAATTTTCACTGTTATTAATAAATGTTAGATAGGTCATACAAATCTAATCTTAAAATTCATCCAAATACTTTCTTAATTTTGGGAACTCGTTTTAGAAATTCAAATGTGACGTCACTTTGTACCTTGTGTGTTGCACTGGCTTTGGCTAACACGGCTGTGTAATGTACCCGTTTTTATTCTGTAGCTAGTCACTACTTCATTTTTGTCATGTATATCAATTAAATAGTCATTTTATAAAATTTACTGTTTGCAAAAGTATGAATTATTCTAAATAATAAAGATGTTTTTGTCCCAGGCGGATTACCCTGGTCGTATTGGTCACAACTTTTTGGAACTTTTGGTCCTCGGTGATCTTCAACTTTGTACTTGTTTTGTCTTGATTGGACGTGGCACGCGTCTGGCGTATTAAATTTTTAACCTGGTACCTTTCGTTGGCTATAATTCGTTTGTTTCTATGTCCTATATTTTCTCCCATTTATTTGTATTGTAGTCGTGTCATGTAATGTTGTCATTTTAATGTTTTAATCAACATTGCCATTAAAGCGGGAGTTTTGGTTAAACAAAACCAGGTTCAACCCACCATTTTTTTCTTAAAATGCCCTGTACCAAGTCAGGAAAATGGCCATTGTTATATTATGATAGTTCGTTTCTCTGTGTGTTTCATTTTAATGTTGTGTTTCTGTTGTGTTGTAGTTATCTCATATTTGATACGTTTCCCTCAGTTTTAGTTTGTAACCCGGATTTGTTTTTTCTCTATCGATATATGAATTTCGAACAGCGGTATACTACTGATGCCTTTATTTTTAATAGCTGATTTGTTATTTCCCAGTTGTTCGTACTATTACTATTTCATTTAAATGCGTATCATTTACTTCAGTTCAAGATAGATTCTTTTAAAAGTCCAGAGTTCAATATAGATAAATTAAGAGTTACGTTTCTCCTTTAGTCAGATTTTTTCATGGGTCAGTTATGTAACAATCCGATCTATTTAAAACTAAACATAACAACTGATCAAAATATATAACTATTTAACGCGAATTTTACAAGTGTCATACAAGTGAGATGTCAAGCTAGGTATAAAACGGTGGTTAATTCCTAAAGCCTGTACTATAACAGTTGTTATCAATTTAACTGATGTATTTGGCCTTTTGATTTTTCTTTTGATTATGGACTTTCCGTTTTGAATTTCCTCGAAGTTCGATATTTTTGTTATTTTACTTTTCTTCAAGGTCCACCAGTTGTAGTTGACAAAACTGTTACTATGGGCACAACTGTAACATTATCTGTAAAGTTTTTATCGATGCAAAAGCCGAACAAACCAAAGTGGTATCATAAAAATAGGCTGCTTCCAAATTCAACACGATTTTACCAAAAAACGTCGAACGACATTATAGTTATACGAATGTATGGGGAAATTGTACCCTACACCGGTTACATCGCAAGCCTAACAGTGGTAAAAGAAGACATCGGAAGGTTCAAGTTCCTGCTATTACTTAGAAATAATCACGGAATAGCAGAAACCACATTTGAATTAAACAATTCTTGCAATGGTATTATATATAAGATACTGCTTTTATTGTAAAATTCTTACTTGCAAACAAATTATAATGAATAATCAACCTTATTTTTCGTACATTTTCGGACTTCAATTCAATATTTAAAATATCAAATAGCACTTTATAAACGCATACATATCAAATGGTTTTTATAGATACACACTAGTTATATATCTATTCATGTGTCAATAGTACTTTTTGTCTGTAATTTTTCTAGAATAAGCATGTTATTATGATGGAACCCATAACAGTTGCAAAAGAGAGACGACATATACAGAAGGGACATTTAAAACGCATTAGTTGAAAATAACTGAAAACAACATGACAAAAATGAAGAAGACCTAACGACAAACAACAAACAACAGCCTACCAAAAACAACATATACAGCGGGTTTTTTATTTAAGCAAGCATGTCTCATAGATATTCTTTTAAGTTCCTGGTCTTTACATCTTCTTTGATTAACAGTCCCTATAGAATGACTGAAAATATGCGCAGACGTTCAGCAAATATTTCAAATATTTACCACGGTTATTGTGTATCATTATAGAAGTGTGAATATTTTCTTCGGAAAATTACTGTTCAAATAAATATGTAATATCAATCTTTTTTAGGTTCTAATGTTTTTAACGTTAGACTGTTTAGCTTGGTATTACTTGCTGTTTTCCTGTTTTTGATCTCTGTTATTCTATCATCTATCTTGGTCTATCGACAAAGAAGAGGTAAGTTAAAGAAAAGTAACGAAAATAGCATACAAGGGATATATTATCATATTATCTTTTTTCCTTGATCAGGCAGGGCTAGCGGCTTCTGCTGCCTTTATTGAGTGTAATCTTCTGAGGTATTTCAAGCCCGTCTCAGCATTTCATTACCTCGTCAGATATGTATATCTAACTTATTAAAACAATGTTGGTGTCTTTTGTAGCTGTATCAAAAAGAAAAATCACAAAAATACTTAACTCCCAGGCAAATTCAAAACGTAGAGTCCCTAAACAAATGGCACAATCAAAAGCTCACACATATTAAACGAATAAATAACAACTGCCATTTTCCAGACTTGGTACAGCCATTTTCTTAAAGTAGACAAGAATACAAAACATTATATAATAGATCAATAACACAGAGACGGGATTTACGAGTACAGAGCCACGTCAAATGAGTATTACTAAAAACTGACTAAACAGTAAACATGGTAAACTTAATATTCACAAAAACAAATAAAAGAACTCAATAACACCTTATTAGTATTGATAAACAACGTCATTACTCAGAATCTATACTTCAAGACCATCGTGTATTATTTATGAAGTTGATACGTAGTATTTATAAACAATGTCTTGGTACCTTCCGATTAACCTTTTAAGAAAAAGAACGAGGCGTTCTTTGACATACCCCTGATTCATCAACGTCCTGTTCAGATACTGGTCGCGGTTTACAAAGTGTGAGTAGGTGCTGCAAGCTCTTGAATATCGAATAAGTTGGTAAATGTTTATCCCATATGCAGGTAAAGTTGTTTATTGCAACTAAGGTGGGGAAATTGATCATTTTAAAATTAAAATTGTCTCTTTGTCATATATTCTGGTACTGAGATGACCATGTATATCAAATTCGAGATATAAGTCTAAAATGAGGCAGAGGAAGCCGTGTCTTCTCTTTCTTTTTCGCAAGGTTAATGAACCATTGGTTGCGTTTGGGCTGTTTTTTGCTCTTTGGACGGTGTGTTGTCTTTTTGAAACATTGTCAGTTTCCATCTGTGCATCCGAAGCGGTTTTTTTCATTATTTCACTTGATCAAGAACGTTCAAACCTAAACAATTGAAAGTCAGAGATGGGTAAATGCACTTTAACAGTAGAATGATCTATATTTCGGTGGCATTATTATTTTCTCACCCCTTAGATCAGTAAACATGCGAGTACATTTCATAACAGTGTGTTTAATCTGTTTAGTCCATATTAAACGAAAACTAGACGCTTCATATTCTCATAGTGTTTTATTTATTTATTTACAAGACGACCAAACAACACTATGTTAACATACGTATGCAAAAAGATAGAAATGAGAAGAGACAGACACACTGAAGGAACATTCAAACTCATTAGTGACAACGCCATGGCTTGAAAAAAAAACAGCAATAGGAAATAATAGTACACAAAACACAACATTTGTTTATTTTCTTTGGTTACATCTTCTGACATCAGACTCAGACTTCTCTTGAACTGAATTTTAATGTGCGTATTGTTATGCGTTTACTTTTCTACATTGGTTAGAGGTATAGGGGTAGGGTCGAGATCTCACAAACATGTTTAACCCCGCCGCATTTTTGCGCCTGTCCCAAGTCAGGAGCCTCTGGCCTTTGTTAGTCTTGTATTATTTAATTTTAGTTTCTTGTGTACAATTTGGAAATTAGTATGGCGTTCATTATCACTGGACTAGTATATATTTGTTTAGGGGCTAGCTGAAGGACGCCTCCGGGTGCAGGAATTTCTCGCTACATTGAAGACCTGTTGGTGACCCTCTGCTGTTGTTTTTTATTTGGTCGGGTTGTTGTCTCTTTGACACATTCCCCATTTCCATTCTCAATTTTATTTTAAATACTGAGCATTATAAAACCATTAAAAAATGTATATCTTTGTAGGTGATTGACGCTTAATTGATAAATGAAGTTTGCATTTAGATTATATGTGTTTGATTAACTGTTGAAAAAGGGAATATGATTATGACCTGAGCAAAAACAGAAACAACAACAATATTCCCGATCATACTATGCATAACTCTATGCGGTATGGCTTTGCTCATTGTTGAAGGCCGTACGGTTACCTATAGTTGTTAATGTCTGTGTCATTTTTGGTCTTTTGTGGATAGTTGTCTCATTGGCAATCATACCACATCTTCTTTTTTTATATAACTCTACCTTTAGGTGTTATCTTCTTTTTAAATGAAAAGTCTGCCAGTTGTGTTGTGTTTTAATTCATCATTACAATGGATAGTATCTAACATTTATTTATAGATTCAAAAAGAAAATCTGAATCAAGAGCAATGTGAGTATCTCGATGAACTATATATAAGAAGATGTGGTATGGGTGCCAATGAGACAACTCTTAACTGTCTGTTTGTCAAATATTAATTATAATTGCAGTTGTTTGAATGGTTTATAAAACTTTTATGGTTTATCGATAAATAGTTCCTCTTCATTATGGTAGTTTACAAACACAAGTGTCTCCTAATCCCGTTAGTAACAGTGCTTAAAAAGTTTGTTATTTTGACGTATATGTACAATCTTACGATGGATATATGGGTATCGTAAATAAAGGCAACAGTAGTATACCGCTGTTCAAACTCATAAATCCATGGACAAAAAACAAAATCGGGGTAACAAACTAAAACTGAGGGAAACGCATAAATATAAGAGGAGAACAACGACACAACACTACAATGTAACACACACAGAAACGGACCAAGCATCAGACAAAATCCCACGAGAATAACAAAATATAACATCAAAATCAAATACATGAATTAGGGATAGACAAGTACCGTGACACGTCTTATCGCAATGTCAATTTACACTCAAAATAAGAGAAAACAAACGACGCAACGTTAAATTGTAACACACACAGAAACGAACTATAATATAACAATGTCCATATTCCTGACTTGGTACAGGACATTTTTAAAGGAAAAAATGGTGGGTTGAACCTGATTTTGTGGCATGCCAAACCTCGCACTTTAATGGCAATGTTAAATATAACATTGAAATGACAATTTAATATTACAGGACTACAATACAAATAAATAGAACGTATTAGACAAAGAAACACATGATTAATGAATAACAAAAAGCATCAGGTTTAAAATTTAATACGCCAAAAACGCGCCTCGTCCACACAAGACTCACCAGTGACGTCCAGATATAAAAGATCGAAAGCGAAAAAAAGTATAAAGTTGTACAGCACTGAAGATCAAAAGTTGAAAAAGGTTGTGTCAAAACGTTATCCGTGATTTAAAATGTGTAAAATAGGCATTTATTTCAAAACGTCAGATATCTATTTGAGCAAAATTCAATCAAAACGGTATATTTCAAACCAATATCTCTAACATTAAACAAATAAGAACCGATAAAAGTATTGATTGTTTTATGAGATGAAACGATTGAAAAGAATAAATACGCGAAATATGTGCATGAAGATTCGGGCATGTTTTTTATCAACTATTAGTCCCAGCTACATGTACCAGCTCGGAAGCCATTATTGAATAAAAATACGGATTTTGTTTTATTAAAGTTTTCTGTTATGAAATTGAGAACCAATTTAGATTATGGAATGCATCTCCCTCTTGCATAGCTCTAAATTCCTTGACCAGGTTGTCTTCAATTATATCAAGGAATGTGAAAATTAGGAGATGTGGTTTGATTGCCAATGAGATTACCATCCACCACACTTCAAATGAAGTGGATGTAGGAAGATGGTTGTTGAGAATACATGTTTTTATTCCCAGAATAAAAAGTGACTTTATGTGGGTTTTGATTGTTCTGTTTAGGTCCCTTTATTTTCTCTCAAACATTAATTAATTTGGCTTCCTAAATTTTGGTCTTAATGTTAACTGATGAAGATGGTCTCAAATCAAAATATGGGTTGCGCGGAAAGAAAACATATCATACATTTTCTTCAACAGTATTTAAATTCTAAAATTCTAAATTTTAATTGTCTATCATTCTAATAAATAAAATATATAAATTACAGATATTTTGCTGCGGCAGGACAGACAAACAATGTTAATATCTATGACGTGACTACTTCTCCCTATGAAGAAATTAATGATGGCGACTTAGTACCTGGACATTCAAATGACTTAATAAATCAAAGTGCTATGAATAACACAGATAATTATGAAGAAGAAGGTGTCAGGCAATATCTTGAATTAGAATAATTTCATTATTGTTTCATTTTTGTATGCCAATTGCATTTCGGACCATCTGAATTCCACGTTTAACTTTGGTGCTTTTTCATATTGATATGTTCTTTGGTCCAATTGCCAGGATTTTTTATGTGAATTATCTAAAATCATGTAGTTCATTTAAATTTCTAGTATAAAAGAGAATATGCAGTCGAACATGTTGACAGGATCGTTCTAGGTTTTATAATGGAAGTGTCTAGACCAAGGTGGAACATGGAAATGTATTTTAACCGATACCTCCATAAATGTGTGGTTCCTAAATTTGATACACGCGCAGAATAAAAATCTGAAAGACTTTATAGACAATAATGCTTATCTACTATCTAGGAGAAGAAATCATTATAAATTGAAAACAATTACTGCCAAAAATGTGCTGCCTTCTATGTCTTTTAGCCCCTTGGTTATCATTGTTGTTGGGTTGCTGTTTCATTAGCGAATACCCAACTTGAACTTATTTTATTCATTATTAAGCTTAAATTTGTATGCTCTATATATATATATATATATATGGTAATTCAATTCAGAAGATTCATGATCTTGTTTTACTCAGTTTAAAGAAAGTGCATTCTTCATAGTTTTATTCATGAAACAACCGACGGGTCAGATCCTAGCTGATTGGGCTCACTGGAACATCGTTGCATTCATTTCTGAAAAAGAAAAGAAAAGACAATAAGATGAAACTAAAACTAGCAAAGTTGTGACCACATATTTTTTTCATACTACAATATATACAAAACTACATATTATAAAATTGAGAATGGAAATGGGGAATATGTCAAAGAGACAACTCGACTAAAGAGCAGAAAACAGTCCACAAATAGATCTTCAAAACACATAAATGAACTTATATTAAAAACAAACATAAAAGACTAACAAAGGTTAGAGGCTCCTGAATTGGGACATGCGCTATTTACAATGCAGTGGGGTTAAATATGTTTTGTGAGATCTCATTCCTCCCACTGTACCTCTATATAACAATTAAACATTTTTTTGATGGCTATTCTTAATAATCGATTCACCATCTGGCCAACAATGTTCATCATTTTACTCGTGGTTGATCTTTTACGATACATGAGTCACTTTGGTGTCTTTTCGCAGTCTATATGTTTCAACTATGCCAATTCAAAGACAATCAAAATGAACGATGGGGGCCATGGTTAAGAACACTTATTTAAGGCGTCAAAGAATAAACAAGTGTGTTGCACTGTTCAAAAATAATTTATTTGTACTCTTTGTTTTACTATTTATTAAATAAAGTGAATTAGGCCAAACAAGAAATAAGATTTTTTTCAATGTTGCCTTTCTATCCACATAAAAAGCAGGCTTTCCGAATAAAATGTATTCCAGAAATCGTTTCAATATTCTTTATTGAACATGTTTACCCTACTCATTTTCTTGCTTAAACATGCAAGTTATTTTGTTAGCCACAGAAAAAATCCCTACCTACACATCTTACAAGACACGGGTATGCAGCATCAAACAATGAATTATGTTTAAGTGTTGCCATAGTTAAATATAAATCTCACGTTGTCTTAGCTGATAACATGACGTTATTCTGGTACACATGTCGTCAATACAGCAGGCGAAGCAGAAATCAGCATCAGCAATACGTTTTCCTATATTTGGACCGGCATGATTTATGAACTCTAAACAGATCTGTAAATAAAAGAGAAAATAAAAACAAACAAAGAAAGAAATCTACAAAAGAGCTTGGTGTTTGGATTTGAGACAGCAATATCAGTTTTTATTATATGGTTATTGCAAGTTTGCTGCCTGGTGAACATAGTCCCGGTTAGGTGAACCTCCTTATGGTGTATTTTTTAATATGTGACTACTTTGACGTTTTTCTAGTGATCATTTGATTATCATACCCAATATTTCATGATTATTTGATTATCTGATAATCTAGGACTATTTTCTTTAAACAAATAAAGTGATTATGTGAATATAATGGCAAACATGTGATTATGTGATTACTGGACACCCCCATGAGAAGCCTCATTTCTTTCTTCTACAGGGGATAATATTTAACAATGTCTATGTAATAAGATCTAATAACTTCTTTTTTTTATTGTATGGTAAAGTTTGCAAAACATGTGTTAGTCACTGATGACGTTGATAATTTGAAGCTGTATTTACACTGGGATATTATACTTTTATTTTCTGTGCCTTAGGGAGATATGTAGGGGGGCAAATCTGCACATCTCCCTAAATCGGGTGAAGTAAATGTTCCACTGCCTATACTTTTTTGCCTTCTGAACACAAGAAAGTCCAGACGTTCAGAGGGGAATATGAAGTTTTGTTGAACATCACGTGGAATGATTTCAACCAATGAAAATATTGTTAAAACTGCATATGAATACTCACCTGCTTCCTCTGACATCCTAGTGTGTAAAGTACTGCTCCTTGGTGTAGAAATACATTAACATAACACACCTGTTGATATATATAATTATTTCTATAATATCGCCCAAAAAGAAGGACTACGACAGAATTTTCTAGGAGAGCTAGGAAACTTTTGACCATGTTATTACTATTAATTTTGATAATACTTACTAGTATACATGTAGATAGAATTCATTAAAAGAAGTTGTAATTAAAAGAAGAACTATTGATTAAAAAGGAGTTATGGCAGGAGCCTGTTATTCAGTGATGATGTTTGTTGCTGTGTATCTTATTTGATATGTGTTTACTTTGTACGATAAGCAGGCTTGTACGTTTTCCTCGTTTGAATTGTTTTACATTTGTCATTTCGGGACAGTGTCACATTGGCAATCATACCACATCTTCTGATTTTTATATTCTAAATAAAATAAATGTATATTCTCGATTCCTTTTTTTTTCAACACCCTATTATTTTCTATTCTAAATTTGTAATGCAATTTTCACTATATACTTTATTTTTTTTATCAACTTTTATTCTGCACAAGTTTGCTGTTATTCTATATTCTATAACCCCCCTCCCCACCTACACCCTCTAGAGTAAGACCCTCATAGATGTCAGTTTGCAGTTAACCAATAAAGGTCTCCTGATTTTTAGAAAATATACTTCCAAATTGTGTTTTTTTCTATTCCTCCCATAAATTTCCTTTTAAGTATCATTTCGAAAGAAATATCCGAAAGAAGAAAGCATTTCAATAAACATAAAGAATCGCAATATAGAAAATGCTAACTAGCGTTTATATCGATATCATTGTACCTAGGATTTAGCATTTTTAAAACTTCAAATTGACCTGAACATTTATCAAGTCTTTTCAGTCAGTGGAGAAACCAAATAATAATTGCTTTATACTAAAACATATGATTGGGCAGAGTTTTCCATTAAATTACATTATGTCCGTCATGTTTTATATATGTACTTTGGGACAAGACAATTTTTTAGCCTCCCCCTTTTTGTTCAAAATCCATTATGTTTGCTTTCTTGGTTTTTTTATCATTAATTTCAATTTTATGAACATGAATATACTACAAATAAGTTGTATTTGCTATTTACTATCAATTCTAAATTTATTTAGTATTCACAGCGGTTACTGACATATTATATAGAGTGTATCCCAGTTACCGCTGTGATCATCCATAGTAAATTTGGAATTGATAAAAATAACAAATACAACTTATTGAAAGTATATCTATATTCATATAATACAGTAGAGCTCGAAATTAAAGAAAATAACGGAATTTGGAAAATAAGGGTGAGATCTATAAAAGAATATTTGTCCTGTCCCCAAGTACCTATATGGGTGTGGTCACGTTTCTCCAACATTTGGTAATTAGACTAAAACAACATTAGGGATTATGGGGTCCTCTTAAGGACTGGATCTTGATATCTACCTGGGCGTTTTGTTACATCTACCTGTAATTCACCTGTTCTTGACCCCAATTTAGACTTACGTCATTAGCTTGACACCTGACTGATTTATGACAATTCCATGGGTGATCAACGTTTGCACAGTCAGAACACACTGGTGCTGTTACTGTAGAAAAAGATGTATTTTGATTAGAACGTATAATGTGGATTCATTAATATTCGTTGGATACCAATTTTCGTTGATTTCGTGGACATAGGTGAACCACGAAATTAAATGTTCAAATTTTTTATAATGCTGTATGTAGACCACGAAATTAAATATCCACGAAAATGTAAGGTTTTTTTTATCCACGAAAATTAGTACCCACGAATGTAAATGAATCCAAAGTATATCGAAAGTCATATCCGGGGAAGCATTGCTACAGGAAGACCAAATATACACATATCAGAAAATATCATTTAAGACAGGCTAAATATATTCAAACCAATTAAGTGGTAACATACTGATAGTATATACGATCTAGTGTATATATAATTGCTTATATCGACTTCATTTGAACTCTGGTGGATAGGTAGGTGCCTCATTGGTAATCATACCACATCTCCTTGTTTTATATTGAAAATAATGTAATGGCATAAAAACAACTTAAAATAGGTGTCTCATTGGCAACTTAACCACATTTACTTATTTTTAAATTGACAAGGCCAAACAAAAGAGCATGTGTGTTTACTGTCACATGCTGGAAAAAAACAGGGTAGCCGGAAGGGATTTTTTTACATTGAGTCTATGGGAGCAACATTGTGACTTTAACAGTGCTTAATCAAAATTGGCCAAAAAAAACTTCGGGGTAGGTGATAGGTAGGGGTACAGTAAACATACATACTTTTTTTTTGCCCAATAATGTCATAGCAAGAAAAAAAACAAAAAAAACAACAAAAAAAAAAAACACAAATAGCGTACAAAACACAACATAAAAACCGGACTGAGTAACACTAACACAATTACCAGGGGTGGGATCAAATGGTCATGAAGGATAACGAGATCCTGCTCCACATGCTGCATCTGTCGTGATGATTATGTCGGTACAAACCCGGTGAACAGTCTTATTATCAAAATATCAAAATCACTCGCTGTTTTATATGATTACATACATGCATTTAAAATATACATATATATGTATAAAATGTGAAATGTATCAATGTTTCTTTGAATCACTAGTGCTTAATATTTGGCAACGGGAATGGATAGGAATTTCTAGTTTGCCAATATCGCCTGTCTATTGTTGAGTCCGACCGTTTGTGGACAAAAAGGATTTCATTGACTTATACCTCTCATCTATATTTTATCAATATGCACTAGTTTCTTCACTATTACCCGATGAAGATAGATTTAAGAAAGTATATATGGTTTATACGTGTAAAACAAAGAAACCCAACGACAAAAAAAAAGTTATATAATATACAGAAAACGCTTCAGAGACACACGATTAACTTGATTATAAAGTGCTTATAATTTTACTTTTTATATAGTTTGTTAGTGTTGCCAGGGACTATTTTACAAACGTTAGAATAATAGTCCCCAGGTATTGCTGTCTCTTTGGTTTTCAATTTAATATTGTATACTGGACTTTTGTCTGGTAGTCCTTTTGTTATTTGTTGGTGTCTGCATTTGTTATACTGTCACTTGGATTACTTCCCTTTTCTCCTCTTAATAGTATTGTTTGATATAGAGACCCGAAATACAGTACCTGCAACTGTATCGTCTGTTCCGTAAACCAGAGCTAGGACCACAACTACAAAAAAAAAATGAATTGAAAGTTGAAACATGAAGATTCTTTTAACATACAAAACTATAACAATACAAATCTACTTTCTTTTTAAAGACTAAAAGAACCTAAATTAATATTTTAATTAGCATTCCGGCTTTTAAAAAGTGTGGGTACTCTAGATACTTGCCTGTTTACAAAATAGAGCTAGGTAAACTGAATTGTTACATTTTCGGTAGAATATACCATAAAATCATAAGCTGTATCATTCTTCATAGTGTCAAGGGCCTCTGTGGCCCAGTGGTCTTAGAAGTTTATCTACTGCATTACTGGCATGTCAACACCGAGGTTGTGAGTTCGAACCCAAATGTGGCAGGTGGGTTGACGGCCATCTAAATTGACTATATAGATAAAGGAAGATGTGGTATGAGTGCCAATGAGACAACTCTACATCCAAATAACAATTTATATAGGTAAACCATTATAGTTCAAGGTACGGCCTTCAACACGGAGCCTTGGCTCACACCGAATAGTAAGTTATAAAGGGTCCAAAAAATTACTAGTGTAAAACCATTCAAACGGAAAAATCAACAGTCTAGTCTATATATAAACGAGAAACACTTATGAACCACATAAGCAGACGACAACCACTGAACGTCATGATATTCCTTATAGTATACTTAGTTTTTAGGAGGGTTTGGATGGGGTTAAATGATTAAAGAATATTGCCCTTAAAAATGAAGATTAAAGAATAATGGGCAAAAAAAATGAAGATTGGTATAATTTTTTGAAGATTAGAGAAAAAAGGGGGTTAATTTAATGAAGATTAGAGAAAAAAGGGGTGAAAATTAAATGTTTACAGAATAACAATAAAACTGACTATCACTGAAGTGCTGAAAGTTGTGTTAAACACTAACAATTAAAAAATCAACCATAAGTGTATCAAAATCATTCAATTTAATGTAAGGATCTATTAAATTGTTTGTGTATCTAAAAATATCCAAAAAATATTAAATGTATATAATTATCTCTTGGACTCGTAAACCATACACCAAAATGAAAAATGGAAATGGAGAATATGTCGAGGAGACAAAAACCAGACCAAACAGCGTAAAACAGCCAAAGGATACCAATGGGTCTTCATGCAAGTATAAAAGGCACAAGTCATAGATATAAATATGTTTTCGTCATAAATATAAGATGAGGAGTATACGTTATTGAGATAATAGCGAGCGCCCCCACCCATGAACATGGTGAAATGAAAAAAGGTATACAGGGAATCTACCAAACTCTCTTAGACTAAGGAAAGTTCACTGTTATATATTAAAAGAGGGGCGAAAGATACCAGAGGGTTATTCAAACTCATAGATCAAAAATAAACTGACAAAGCCATGGCTTAAAAAGGAAAAAGACAAGCAGACAAACTATAGTACACAAGACACACCATCATGACCATAGAAAACTTAAGACTAAGCAACTAGAAACCAACCAAAAACTGGGGGTGATCTTAGGTGCTCCAGAAGGATAAGCAGATTCTGCTCAACATGTTGAAGGATCTGCTTATCCTTTAGGTTAGGATTTATTGTATGGTTGCATATGTTGATGCTTATAAAAATATTGTTTATATGCTATATGTCCTACTGAGATCCTTATTTGTTAAATATTCTATTCTTTTCTATACCAAGCCAGGAACCATGCTGTCAGTAGTTATCGTATTTCATATCTAAAAATTGCTTGCTTTATTTACAACTTGTGCAGACTAGAAACAATACAAAATTTGGCATATTTATTACACAGATTCCCATGTGCTGTTTTAAATAAGACTATAGGTTGCCTTTTAATCTCCATGTATTCATAAAAAAAACAATATCAATTGTCTTTTTATATTTTAATGTTACACTACTTGTCTTAGGTTAAGGTGAAGGTTGGTGCCTGCTACAAACATTTATTAACCCGGTGCATTTGCTAAGTCATGAGCCTGCTGTTCAGTGGTTGTCGTTTGTTGGTGTTGTTCATAAGTGTTAAACTGTAAATTCCACATAATTAAATATTGGACTTTACATATGACCACACCAACCATGCAACACCAATGAAAATCTTACGAAAAACCAACATCAAAGATAGTTATATATCTAGTCTGAATTGAAGACAACCACGTTCACAGTGTAGATACTATTCTGTACGCTTTCCGGAAGTCGCGATTTTCGAAGCGAGAACTTTTTGGATCACATTTTAAATTTGTCGGATATACTATATTAAACGGTAAGATGTTCATCTGTACATTGCTTAATGATTAATTCAGCTGACATCGATACTCACAAATGGTTTATAATTAAATTTAGCACATTCATTATTCGTATCTTTGCCTTAATTAAGAGATTTTCAAGTGCATCACTAAGGAAAATCAGTTGGTGAACCTAAAAACAATCTTTTTGCACTCTTACTGTACAAATTAACGTAAAATCCAGACTTAATTTACTAGATAAAGTGTATTTAAAGTGGTGGTAAAAGTTTCAGCCAGATCTTTGAAGCCAGAAATAAGAAAATTACACTTGTTTGAATTTCTCACTGTACGATCAGTCTCGCTTGTATATTTTGAAACTGTATGATCAGTCGTTATTTCACTGTATTCTAGTAGTGATTTCAAAGTTATTTACGATACATTAGAAGATGTCATTTTTCTAAATAACACAAATATATTTTAATAAATTCACATCCTGTAAACTTTTCAAACATGTTTTAGCTTGATAGGGTGTACTCGACTTACTACATTAAGTATAAGGATGTTTGAATGTGGCTGAAATAAGAAAAAGGTTTGTTTGTTTATAGAAGTTTGAGAAATGTCCTCCGTTTTACTTAAAATTGTACAAACACACAGATTTAATAGTTACTATATAAAAATGCATGAATTTACAAACATTCGAGGCCGTACTGTAGCCTATAATTGATCACAGTTCCTTCACTTTGTTTTGGATGTAGATCTGTCTCTTTCACACTCAATTGTACACCACTTTGTGAGGCGATGGTTTATAGTGATAATGAAGTCCGTCTTTCCGTTCGTCCGTTGGACCGGTACAACATGTTTCGCCGGTTTTGCAAGCGCATCTCCACATACACCACTTAATATACATTGGTGTTTCCAGACATTTTTAAATGGAGAGGGGGTCCAATCCAGGAGAAAAGAGGATTCCAAATATATGTTCCCATACAAATGCATTGAAAGTTAAAAAAAAGGAGTTTCAAACCTCCGGATCCCAATTTTCTTGAATCCGTCACTGGTATAACTATTAATTATTTTTTTCTCGGATTCCGTATCCACTGTGTATCATCGCCACCGGAAATTGGGTACTAACGAAGCGGAGAGAAATAGAAAAAAAAGTAAACAAGTTAAGAATTCATCCAATTTAAAGCATTTCTACTCATTTGATGAGGATGCCGCTTAAGAATTGATTTTCTGATATATAATTCTTTAAATTATTAAGCCGATAAGTACAAAATTAATTCAAGATTTTGTGTAATACTCCAAAACTTGCCACTTAGTACCGGAAAATGTCGAGGTCGATACGGTCCTCTGTCGCCCCATTCTGAAGATATTGAACTGTTTTTCATTATTTTTCCAAACACGTTTTTAGATTATTATAGTGTGGCATCATATTTACTGAAATTTGTTGTCAAAAAGATGTATTTTAAAGAATATAGACCATAAGAAATAAAGTCTAGTGTACGGCAACTTGCTCGTGTTGACAAATTTACTGTATGGCAACTTGTTTTCAACTGTATGGCAACTTGCTAATTATAGAATAGTTATTTACCGTCCTTTCAAAGAAAATGAAGTATTAAGTTCAAATATTTAAGGGGGGTGGGGTACCCTTTTATGTTCAACTGTTTTTGTCCTTTTCAAGGTTTTAATTTGTTTTAAATTGTTATTTCACTGATAAATTTTAAAAACTGTTAACTGTTTTTAACCCACTGTTTGTAATCTGTTTTGTTAAAATTTGCAATGTTGTTAACTGTTTATTTGTTAACTGTTATTTACAAGAATCACATTAAAATTTGCTGTCCATCTCTGTTGCTTTCACAAAGGAGTGACAAACAGCATATATGTAACTGTACATATCTTTAAAAAATATTTGAGTATAGTAAATCCTTGATAAAATTGAGAATGGAAATGAGGAAAATGTCAGATAAACAGAAGCCCGACCAAATATATAGAAGAAACAACCCAACGCAACGAGAAAATTATGCACTAGGGTGTGGTGTTAATTCACAGATAGGACAAAAAACTTAGAATTAACACTCATAATTTTTAAACACCCTCTTTCCCTTCCTTCCTAATAAATAAGGCTTACTATTTGAGTTATGCATGTGTATATTTATGGAAAGAGAATCGTCCATAAATTTGATTTCCAATAGTAATAATGGTGTAATATAATCTTTTTTTTTGTGTAACCATGGCAACAACCAGCATTTATTTGATACCAAATATTGCAAAATAGGGGGTTGAACATGTCACAAAGATCTCAAAAATTTGGTCCGAAGGAAAATTTCAATCAATAAGAGTGATACCTTTCCTGAAACCATAGACATATATCTATCAAAAGGTAAAAAAAACATCATATGCATTTCTGCTGTTTTTTCCATAAAATTGAATTGAAAAGATCGAGCGTCAAATCTTTGTTGAAAAACATTACAAAATTTCTAAATCTATGGCGGTACGGGTAGGAACGTATGGACGTTCAAACTGAAAAATGGCTTATAAAACATGCTAAAAACAATCTAAATGTTCATATAAACCCACTAGGAAGGATATACTATTATCCAAATATCCAAAATCAATTCAATTGTACAAAAACTTTCATATTTAGAAAATTCACCATGGCTATAATGCGAAACTAAACTTGTACTTGTGTATTGATATACCTGAAGCTGTCTCCTAAGTGAGCAATCATTTAACTACAAAAAGGGGGTAGAAGTTCAATGTTTGTTCTTGAAACATATAAATGAACCAAAATTTAAAAAATGAAATAAATACAAGACTATATACAAATGTAGCAAAGGTTACGGAAATGCAGGTGCAACAAATGCGGCAGTGTTAAACATGTTTAGGGATATCTCATGCCCCTCTTTATACGTCTAACCAATGTAGTTATAGCTGGCTTCTATTTGTAATGTATCCAAAACGTTAAAAGGAAAGGCCACTTCTTATCCAGCTGAAACACTGGTCAGTCCTATGATGAAAATAATTGAGATGTATATGAAATGTTTGATAAGTTATATTGACCCAGAGTACCTGGACGGAATTGTGAAAAATAAAGTACCTTTTCAATTTGCAATTCGTAAAATAACTGAACAGTGTGGCCTGGTAGAAGAGGCCGAAAAATGAGGACTTGGTTCTCAAATTGATGTCAAATTGCTAGTCTAAGACTTCAGAAATGTAAAGATGGAGATTTTTATTTCAGCTCTCAGTTCTTAATTAGGACTTGGAGATGTAATTCCTTTTAATAAAATCATGTAAGCAATGAGTCGTATGAAAAACCCTGACTGAGATGTAACCATAATTTATAAGAGCCCCGCCCTATAGTATTCACTCATTCTGTGTGTTTTACTTTCCTACGTCATGACGATAACCCAAGTTGCTACGACTGATTGACATAAAACATTTACTCAACAATATACATAACCAGAAGAAGCCTCCCTTTTGCTTTTTGAAGCATTTTCGATTATTCATGACATAGTCCTTTTTCTTGGAGTCAATCACTCCGTCTGTTTTTCCATCCGTTCAATTGTCTGTCCATGTGTCAATAAAAAAATATGGTACTTGCGTGTGTCTTCTGAAAATTAGTCAGCTTTATATAAGATTCCTTATGGAGCTTGGCATTTCTGCGACTTTGTACAGTGGTTTTCAAACTTTTGTATACATTGCTTTTGAGTTCGTTTGGAAAAAGTAAATTAAAGTTGCTGTTAACTCTTATCAGCATTTAAAATTTGTTGTTAACAGTTTTTGCCAAAATCGAGGTGTTGTTAACATGTTAACGGACCCCCCCCCCCCCCCCCCCCCCATCTAATTATGCATTAGATAAAATGCATTAGATAGAAATACCATTTGCTTCACAGCATTTAAGATGTATACAAATTATATATTTTCAAAAAGAAACAGACAAGAAAATTAATTCGAAATGCAATTCACGATTTTTTTCTCCTTACTTTCGATGAAAACAAAGTATTTTCTTAATGTTGTCTGTCCGAATTTTCGATCCTGTGGTTCGGTGATTTTCGTTGCTTCATCTCTATCTTATTTGTTGTTTTCATAAATTGTTTCAGTGTTACACTGTATATAAGTAAGGCCGTTAGTTTTCTTGTTGAGTCCTTCCACATTTTTCTGTCAGTGCTTTTTATAGCCGACTACAAGCTGAGACTACAAGCTGAGACTATTATAACTGTTATAGTAGTCTCAGCTATATAAGGTACGAGTTTTCGTAGGAGTTTTCGTTGTTGAAGGCCGTACGATAGCATATACTTTATTTTATCCTGATGGATAGTTATCTTATTTGCTATCATACCACATCTCCACTGTTTTTTAAAGCTAGCACCAACAAACGATGAATGGACGGTTTATTTTATTGAATTTACACTAAAACAAAAAGACAACAGTCGCTAGTAGTATAACGATATATAAATGTATTTAGGATAATATGGTTGAAAAAACCTTTTTGTACAAAATCGAAAAGCGGAACGCAACAGAGGCCTTCTGAACTGAATTAACGGCATGTATTTAATAATATTTGATAAGTTGGACATTTTGTATATTTATAAGCCTGTAAAGCTTTGATATCAACAAAATATCGTCACTTGATTTTATCTAAACAGTGATTAATTTCCTCTTAAAAATATGATATATTGCAAGACGCCGTACACACAAAAGTTGTTATTTTGCAATTCGCCGTACAACGTCCTGCAATTCGCCGTACAACAAACAAACAATGTTTTTGTCCATATTCTTTAAAAAACATGTTTTTGACAACAAATTTCAGTAAATATAATGCCACACTATAATAATCTAAAAATGTGTCTAGAAAAATAATGAAAAACAGTTCAATATCTTGAGAATGGAGCGACAGAGGACGATCGACCTCGAAATTTTCCGGTACTAAGTGGCAAGTTTTGGGGTATTACACAAAATCTTGAATTAATTTTGTTCTTATCGGCCTAATAATTTAAAGAATTATATATCAGAAAATCATTTCTTAAGCGGCACCCTCATCAAATGAGTGGAAATGCTTTAAATTGGATGAATTCTTAACTTGTTTACTTTTTTTTCTATTTCTCTCCGCTTCGTTAGTACCCAATTTCCGGTGGCGATGATACACAGTGGTATCATACATATAAAAAATATAAAAAAGAAGATGCGGTATGATTGCCAATGAGACAACCGTTCACAAGAGATCAAAATGACACCGTGATATTAACAAATGTAGGTCACCGTATGGCCTTCAACAATAAGCAAAGCCAATACCACAGAGTCGGCTATAAAAAGGCCCGAAATGACAATGTAAAACAATTCAAACGAGAAAATTAACGGCCTTATTTATATAAAAAAAGGAATGTATTTCTGATTTTATTAAGAATATTTTATGGGGTCTCTTTATATAAGATACGGACTTGAATATTGCATTATATGGGGGCTCCCATCAGATATTTCCAACCGTGACCTCCAAAACCAATTGTTAAACTTTTCTAAAATTGCTCCATTTGTAATATATTAATGTATGTATGGACCTTCTATTTCGAATATTTTGTAAAAATATTTTTGATGTTTCTCTATCGTAAATACGGACTTTGTCATAACCTTATATTAAGCGTACCTATTTTATATCCACAACTTCCTTCAGACACTTGTCATAACTTAATGAATCTTTTTTTTTCAGATTCCTTATCATTTAATTCAATTGTGTACCTCTTATTTTGGTCTTTCGAAAAATCATTAGTTTTTTATTTCCATGATATGGACTTTTCCATTACCTTATTGGGTGGTACCCGCTTACTTTACGCAACTTTCAAAAACTTACCATATACTAGTATTAATAAAACTTTCTCATATTCGTTCTTAAATGATGCCTCTGTGCACCTATAATTTAGTTTTTCTGGTGGTTTATTTTTTTCCAAAACATGGACTATAGAAGTGGCGGGGTATAATTTCGTTAATTCTTTCCTCAATACCTAAAGTTTTTTAACAAAGCTTTCTCTATCTATTTTTTGTCATTTTAAAAGAGACAGGCTTGATGTATGTAATCACCAATTGATCAACGGTAGACGGTGTAAATAGTCTTTAAAAATGTAATAGTTAAACAGATAACTGCAACGACACACTAATACAGTCCACAAGCGAATCATGTATTGCTTTTTAGGCATTTGATTTTAAGTAAGACGGACGGAACAAAAATTAATTTGCCGTCTACAAAAATCATCAGAAATATATTTGTATTGTCTGATGAAAGAAATTACACGTTATAGTTCCATGGACACAATCATAATATCACATAGACACGTATATACCTTCAAATTGCCGTTGTTTTTCAGTCAAGGTCGTTAAAAACTTCCATTTGTTGCTGTTTTTTTCTTCAAAATCACGACTGGTCATACAGACAAAAAATCTGAAATCGCTACTAGAATACAGTCAGTTTTAGACTGATCGTACAGTAATTTATTTTGGGTTCCTCAAGGAAAGCATATTTTTTTATTTGAAATACGAACATTCTACTTAAATACGGTAGGAATATTGAAACAGTATATATTTTACTGTAAACTGATGCAAATATTCGCAATAAAAGATTCTCTGCTTTGTACTACGAGAGCAAAATTGTCAATCGATTTCACTTTTTCTATGAAGTTGGTGTGATGCACGCGAATATTTTATATTCTACTGCATGTTTTTGTTACAGTTACTCATATTTATGATGTTATACATACATTTAAGATGTGCAAAGCACTTTATAGATATAGGAGTAAACAAATGATGAGAAAAAGCACCAAAACAAAACCGTTCTGTTAGACAGTTTGAAATCCTCGCTTCGAAAATCGCGACTTCCGGATAGCGTACAGAATAGTATCTACACTGTGACGTTCATTATAATATTTTAAAGAGTACTTGCCTATGTTTATCGATATTAAATTCTTCATTTGTAAATGGCCATACGTAAACATGAATACAACGTCTTGTTATTATCTTTATAGGGGTCACAATAGGTCACAGTAGTACAGTTCTTCGTTGTCTTATCACTCGATTATAATGGACGGCTTTCGATCCGGCGAAGTCGTTGTTTTCCTTCAGCAAATGTTCCCTTTGTCTGTCTGTCTAAGATTAGTGGAAAACATAATGCTGCAGTATATCAACAAGGCTTTGCAAAACCATGCAATCGCGACAATCAGTTTTCATGGCTTGTGCAATGATAATTAAAAGATTAAACTAAAAGTAAAAGGAAACCAATACAATTGAAAAAATAAGTTAATAATAAAGGATGTAACTTGTAAACAATGAGGGTGGTAAAGGGGGACACTGAACACGGAAATAAAAATCGCAAATACGTTGCACGAAAAATCAAAATCGGGAAAAACGAAGCACGAGAAATATAATCGTATATTATATTAAGAAAAAAAGTAAGAAAAGTTATTACTCAGCCGTTCTTTGAGATCATGCAGTCATTATTATTTCAATTCAATTCAAATCTTTATTGTCATAAAACTAGATATTTATAGTTGTGACACAACAGAACATGGAGACCATGTGATCACCTTTTAGCGTCCGCTATTTGCATCCGATTTGAAAAAAATATTATTCATGAGAAAAAGGCTAAAAATGAAGGGAGCAATCAATATCTGGGCTGACTTTAAATTAGTCTCTCACAGACTGGTTTACTTTTAAAATTTAATTAAAATTAGGGACGAAGCAGGAGAAATTAGGAGTACCGACGCGAAACACGGAAAATAAATAAGGCCGAGAAACACGAAGCACACACATCGAACCAGAGACATATAATACATAATATATTGTATTGTCTCTGATCGAACCAAACACGAGAAAACGAGAAATAAAACGTCAAAACAATAACAAAAAAAAAAAACGTGAAATAAAAAGGCCATAATACGATGCACGAAAATAGCACTTTACCATGTGCCCTCACCAATATCCCTCTTCCCTGCCACACGGTACTAAAAGGTAAAAACACCCCGACTGATGCATTCATAACTTGATTCTTGAGTAGTCCAAATATAATACTGAGTATCATCCCGGCATTTTTTACCCATAGACAGCGAATTTTATAACCACCAGTATCTTTTTATGTTGGTACATGCGTGTAGTTTACTATTCAATAAACAGAACTGATGCATGTTGAGATTTCTCTTCATCGTGGTCCTACTATTGTGATCGAAATTAGTAGAGGAAACTGCAGACGACATGTTGTCTCATGGTACTGTGAATTATGGTCGCGGTTGTAAAATTGCCAGCTACATGTGTATATACAGTGGTTTTTAAAGAAAAACTGATTAACTTGAAAAATTTTGATGTTACTTATTTATCACAGATTTTATTTTCAAGATATTAAAAACTTTTAAAAATATAAAAAAAAGTCTACATTCTTCTTTAAGTTTTCCAGTTTTCCATCTGAATAAAGATGTGCATTCAACTGACATTTTATAAATTGTTGAATTCGTTAACAGATAAATATAATTATTATATACGAAAAATGGGGTTCAAAAATGTCAAACGTTAAATTGCAAGAGAAAAACCGAGAAAATATCATGTCTATTCCGGACTTTCCTTTTTTGGTTATTACAATTGAAACTTCCGGTCTTTTAAAAACAAGCACGTGTTGAAAAGGACGGTGTAAACACTGACATTAACCTGTTATTTCTTAAAATCAGCTTCTGTTCAGAAGTGTCACAATGGCTGAATATGTCCAACAGAGTATTGAGGAAATGCTCCCTGAGTTGGAGCAAATGGAAAGAGTAGGAATTTGTACTGGAATCGAAACTAGGTAGGTCTGTCAAAACGTCCAAAAGCAGACGCCTAATTTGCATTTCCAACCAGACTAACAGCCTGACAGCTTATTTAAGGACTCTGTTTAATATCAACGATTCTTTAGTATTTTTATATTCATCGTCATGTAGTACCACAGGTGTACAAAGAAAACTATGATCGCTAGACATATGAGTTTTTGACAAATGTACATGACATGTATGAAAGTGACAGCTAGGTGCCTATACATCTGCATATAACTGTGTAATAAACGGATTGACTATAATTATAAAAGTGTACCTCAAACTCAATTTTTCATTTTCATGGAATAAATGGATTTAAAACTCTTTCACTATTTTCGTTCATTTAGTCATTTCAATTTTCATAGAAAATCACATTTGGACTTTGGTTACCTTTAACAGAGACATATAATACATCTAATAATGTATTATATGTCTCTGCCTTTAATAAAAGTTGGTAACTTTAACATAAATTATTTGGTATTTGGTGGAAAGTAAAAAAAATGTCTCATTGGAAATAGCACCCCATCCTCTAACATTTATGACAGTTATGTAAGAAAAAAAAGAGTTAACAGTTTGTCATAAACTTTTTACTTTATTTCAACATTTTCCAATGAAAATAAAAAGCCTACAAGTTACATATATGACTTACGGGATACATTTTTTTGTAAATGTATATACTCTTTACGCTTATAATTCTTGTTGTTGACAGTAATTTTCATAGAGCATGTTGAGAAACAATCTCTTAGCTGTGTGTTTTTAAATTTATCATGTTTATTATACTGAATGTTTTGTCATTAATATCTTTTAGATTTTAAATTGAAAATACATGTAATTGAAACAGGTACATATAAACAAAAAAATACTGAGCCTGAAACGTAGACATGGTAGAGCTAAAACATTGATTTGAAAATTATTAATGTAAATTCATTTCCTTGTTTTGAATTTTGAACTTTTGATTATAATGCATGAAATGCAAACATTATTTTTTTTTCTCATTAAAAAATGAGAGAGAGTAAATTGTCTCATTGATATGCATGGTATAAGGAAATGTTTCTGGTCAAAGTGAGGTAATTGATTTCGGGCGGGCGGGCGACAACCAAATGTTGTCCGTGCATTTACTCATGAACCGTTCATCCAAAGCTTTTAAAATTTTAAGATGTTGTTACTGACAACAAAATGGAGGTCAAGTTCAAGAATGACGATTTTGACCATTACCGTTCAGGAGTTATGGTTCTTGAAAGATTGAAAAATGGCGTTTCCAGTCAAGTCCGTGCATTTACGCATGAACTGTTCAACCAAAGCTTTCAAAATTTTAATATGTTGTTACTGATGAAAAAATGGAGGTCAAGTTCAAGAATGATGATTTTGACTTTTACCGTTTAGAAGTTATGGTTCTTGAAAGATTGAAAAATGGCTTTTCCAGTCGTGTCCGTGCATTTACGCATGAACTGTTCAATCAAAGCTTCCCAAATTTTAATATGTTGTTACTGATGACAAAATGCAGGTCAAATTTGATATTGACGATTTTCACTTTCACCGTTCATCAGTTATCAATGGTTATGGTTCTTGTGATATTGCCAGGACACAAATAAATGTTAATAAATCTGGTTTGCTGTCGTTGTGACAGCCTCTTGTTATGTTTATTGTTCTTTTTTCTACTTTTGTTGTTTGATAGAATTTAGCTTTCAAAATGATTTCAAGCAGAAATAGGACTTTTATGTGTAATTTTATAATCTCTTATATATTTTAGAAAAATTCTAAAGAAGAGAACAAATTATGAGTATAAGCTGAGACGAAGAACAAAATGTAAGGAAGATTTTATGCAGTACATTAAGGTATGTATGTATTGTTTGGTAATACAACCTTTCTTTCTGTCTTGAGTTAATACTGGATAATTTCACATTTTATAAGTTGTTGAAAGGTATTTCTTGAAAAAACTTTTGACTCTGGAAATACATTTTTTTCTAAATCAACAAACTTAATAATCTAGCATACTATATACATGATATAGATATATAAAGATGCACAACTTGTAAAAGTAAATCATTATAGATCATAAAGGTCTTTAACACAGAACCTTGGCTCACACAGAACAAAAGTGTAAAATATCAATTTGCTTGGCAATCTCATTGTAAAAAATATAAGAAAACATTTAACAATAGTATTATCATGATTATGACATTCATACATGTCATAAAGTTCATAAAATTATTTGATAAAAAACTTGTAACACTGTACAACATGTACAATGTACTAGCTTGCTTCAATGTAAATATATATACGGTTTTTATCCAACGCAATCATAGGTTTGAACGTAGTTTTCAATTTATACTCGTTTATATATATATACATAATGATTTTATTTCTATATTTCAGTATGAAGTTGATGTTCTAAAGCTTATACATACAAGGAGACAGGTATAACCCTTTTTGATTGTTTTTTTTTTTTTATCTCACAAGACTCTTACTTTTTTTTTTTTTTATCATTTTATGAACAAATAAGTTCACATAATAATTGTATGCATAAAAACAAAATAAACATAAAACAATAGAGGAAAAAAATGTACAAAAAATAAAGATTCAACCACTGTAACAAGTGGGTTACGATATTTCTCTACTCGAGACAGTTAAATTTTAAAATTTAAAGTGTGAGGCTTACCAAGATTTAAAAATGATTAAAATCTAACTGTTGTGAGTGGAGAAATGTCGTAATACACACAAGTTATAGTACATGTAGTAGTTAGGTCTGTTTCTGTAATGATTTTCATTCTGCCTTTTCAGAGATTTTTTGTGTTCTCTACAATGTATATATGTGATGTCATCAGGCATGGTTTACGAAGAAATCACAAAAAAAATTGACCTCATAATTAACATGATTAAACTTTGACCTATCATTTGCCAAGAACTCTTTTTTGCTAGTGGGGAGAACAATTTGATAATTATATATAATGAATGAAACGTAACACAATGAAACCAACAATCAACCTGGCGATAGTTTCTTTATCTGTTACTGAAATATTTTTTTATTGAGATATACTTTATTAATCAGATAAAGAAACTATCGCCAGGTTGATTGTTGGTTTCATTGTGTTACGTTTCATTCATTATATATAATTATCAAATTGATCAATATATTATTGATATATATCTTATATATATTGTCATAAGATCTGTAATGTATATATATATAAACTAATAAATGTTATAATTTTTTACAGAAAGTGAGATACCATCACAAAAGGACAGAAATTGAGTATGCCATTACGTGTAGAATACACAACTTATTTAGAGTGAGTGTTCACCTAATATTGATACCATTGCGAGTTGTGTATATATTGGTTTTATTTGAATTGATAAACATTTTTGAACATAAAATTACGAAAGTTCAACCACCATTTTCAAAATGCCTTGGTTACTAAACATCAACCTTTTTATTTGTGTCAGTTTGGTTATATGTATTCAAAATTTGCAATGAATTATTTATGTACACCAATGTGACATTTATAAAGTTACATTTTGACTGACAAATCATAAACATGATTTATATGTTTGATTACATGATCATGATGATTACGGAAACCAGTTTGAAAATAAAAAATAAAAATAAAAAGCTTAAAGAATATCCAGCTAGACTATGCAGGCTAGGCATGTTTTAAGCAGGGTAAATTGAACTCCAAAGCAATTAGTCAGGTTTTGTTTAGTTTGGGATTACCGTTATAGAATTGACATTTAAATTTAACCTTGTTCAAAGATCATTGTACAGTTCATGATGAAAAGAACAGTGAAATGTTCCTGTTGGGTACAGTTCAGGGTAAAATTGTGAACATAGAGAAAAGCAGACACGCACACAAATTCCTGATGTATGGTACCTTTTATCAATATTTTGCCTCACAGATTTTGTGAGTTACCATCTTCAAGCTATTTTAGATACTGGTTCTGACCTCTATCTTTCTCCTGTCTATTTAGAGAATATTATTTGTAATTGAATTATCTTATATTCCATTTACAGTTGGTAACCAACAGATTTCCTGATGATGTCAAACTATGGCTGTCACACATAGAATTCTCACAATCAAGGGTATGTATTGAAATAAGATTACAGGATAGTAGTATGAAAATACTTGCATTAAAAATGCAGTGAATCAAGTTTTATTTCAATGAATAGGGTTTAATACCAACCCAAACTTTTAGCGCAGACTCTTTTGGTTTTATGAGCAGTTTTTCATAGACCTTTACCAATAAAACAGTTATAATTGTAATTACTAACTTATTTCATAAAAAAAACTCAACAGAAAGTAGGAAACACTTGTCTAACATGAACATGACTTCATTCTTCTGACAAATTTTGCTTGCTGGTAATACAATGTACCGGTAAGTGGTAAGTATTAAAGGGAAACTATAAGCTCATTGAAAAGTCATATTTTCCATTGAAATCAAATAGTTTGCAATAGAAAACACAAATTTTTCAGGACTTTACAATAACACCTGAAATGGCAGACCCTATAATATTTGAAAAGAATGGCTTAAGAGTAAACACCCAAATTTTTTTTAGTCTGATGCATCAATTATTTTTGTGATTTTATTGATCCTCTTTAAAATGGATAATTATTTTCTTGCACAGAGTTGAGGATGAATATGAATTAGATAGTGAAGTCTTGTTGGCATCAATCCATAACATTTCCTCTTATTTATAATTTCAGAAAGAGAAAGCAAATGTTAGTAAATTTTTTACCAAGATGTTACAAGTTCATAACAAGAAATCTGGTAAGACTTATTGTCAACTACTGTAGGAGTAAAGTGCTGCCATCTGGTGGTCATATGACACCCTTGCTTCATTGTACAAAGTCCCAAAGTTCTTAATGTTGAAATAAACATCTAAGACGTGGTGAAAATTTGTTTAATCTTCTGGTTAAGCGCTGTGGATTCATTATCTAATTATTTGTTGGATATTAATTTTTGGGGATTTGTCAGGTACAGGTGAACCTTAAAATTAATTGTTCAGCAAGTAACAATTCTTCTATAGGATTTTACATGTTGTATGCACACCTCGGAAAACGTCAATATCAAACATCCACACACATACCACTAAATCGTTACCCACAAAATTAAATGATTCCACAGTATAACATTTTAGAATTGTTAAGGGGGTAGACCTTGGTTCAGGGAGATAACTCTTTAAATCAGTTGTGCGTTTGTAAAAGTCGAGTTTCGTCAATGAATTTAAGCATTTACCTGAAACAGATTGGAAATAATCTATGTATCCAAGAAGCTTAGAACATATTTATGAAAATGGCTGACACAAACGTACTAATGATTTTAAGAGTTATTTCCCTGAACCTAGGTCTACCTCCTTAAATAAAAAGAAAACACTTGTATC
>NW_027267317.1:0-16052 GCF_963676685.1 Mytilus edulis | reverse complement strand
TGTTCAAAGTCCCCACCTAAAAAGGAATAAAAAGACTATCTTTTCGTTATTATAAACCCGTGTCACGTGATGTGGCGCGCGCGCTGTACCTAAAATAAAAGAAAAACTTTCCAAACTAAACATGAAACTTCTCCGGTAACAATAATATAGACCCCATACAGAAACAAACAAACAAACAAACAAACAAACAAACAAACAAACAAACAAACATACAAACAAACACCCCCCCCCCCCCACCCCCAATTCAATTAATTTTAAAGGGGGAAAGACCCCCTACAATTGCTTTTTTAAAGCAATTGATTTATATTGTAAAAAACCTTTTTAACCATTCTGTTCCGTTAATAAAAAAAAAAAAAAAATCTCCCCGAGACCCCCTTTTGCCCCCCCCCCCCTTTTTTTTTAACCCTCCACTTACAACTGAATGTAGGTTGTGTGCTATCTATCCTATCAACGTAAAACGAACGACAACTCCAGTTTTTTCCATATTATTAGGTCTTTCCACTTTTCTGTGGAAAGCCTATTGTATTTGTTCTGATTATTATTATTATTATTATTATTTTTTTTTTTTTTTTCTTCCGCCAAACTTTGTTCTTGCGATAAATGTTTGTTTCGCAATATGTCGCTTAGATTTTTTTCATATTGTATCGTATAGGTTATGCGCTTTTAAATTTCCCCCTGCTAAGCCGAACCATTTTCTTTGTAAGAGTTATCTCCCTATTCACTGTTTGTCATGTGTGTGCATCTCCTTCGTAACAAAATAAGAAAGCGACAAAATTCTTTTTACAAATTGTTCGTTACATCCTCAGGAATTTTTGGCTAATTTGGATCGAAGCGATTCGATGAAATTTTATAGGAGTTATGTACCTTTACGGAATAAATTTGTCGGTATGTTTTTTTAACTCATAAACCGTTAACCGTATAACCCTGGAATGTTTTTATTTGAGTCCCCTGGGTCCTAACTTAGAAAATTAGGTCAAGGTCAAAGGTCAAGGTCATATTTTAGATTTTCATATGTCTTTGATTTCCCTATAATTCTTGAATGGTTATAGATACAGAAAATTTAAGCAGTGAAAAATGTTCAGTACTTCAAGGGGCAACTTTGTTACATTATGACTGTATTGGTTTTACCATTATGTAAGGGACATAACCCCCATTGATGGTTTATAAAAAGCCATTATTAGGCAAAACACTTAAACAAAAGGTCCTTGACCCATAGGGTCTTTTGCAATGACATTGTGAAGCAATGACCTTGACAAAGGTCACAAGGTCAAAGGTCAAGGTCATGTACATATGTGATTTGGGGCACGACTTGAAGATTTTTATGTGTGTTTGCCAACCAACCAACCAACCAACCAATCATGATCAATCAACAAATCATGATCATGATCAATCAACCAATCATGATCATGATTAATCAATCAATCAATCATGTTTCCGTCTCATGTGTTTAATATAGGGTTCAAGATCTCCTTTGTTTCTTTTTCGCTGTTTCAATTGACCCTTTCCAACGTGTTTAACCAACCAACCAACCAACCAATCAATCAATCAATCAATCATGATCAATCAATCATGATCAATCAATCATGTTTCCGTCTCGTCTCGTGTGTTTAATATAGGGTCCAAGATCTTCTTTGTTTCTTTTTCGCTGTTTCAATTGGCCCTATCCAACGTGTTTAACCAACCAACCAACCAACCAACCAACCAACCAACCAACCAACCAACCAACCAACCAACCAATCAATCAATCAATCAATCAAGCAATCAATCATGATCAATCAATCAAGTTTCCGTCTCGTCTCGTGTGTTTAATATAAGGTCCAAGATCTTCTTTGTTTCTTTTTCGCTGTTTCAATTGGCCCTATCCAACGTGTTTAACCAACCAACCAACCAACCAATCAATCAATCATGTTTCCGTCTCGTGTGTTTAATATAGGGTCCAAGATCTTTTTTGTTTCTTTTTCGCTGTTTGAATTGGCCCTATCAAACGTGTTTTACCAACCAACCAACTAATCAATAAATCAATCAATCATGATCAATCAATCATGATCATGATCAATCAATCATGTTTCATGATCAATCAATCATGATCATGATCAATCAATCATGTTTCATGATCAATCAATCATGTTTCATGAAAAATTGAAATTTAATATTGTTCTTGCGTCACTTCTGAAAAAAAAATCCACATGTACTCTGAAACTACAAATACAATCGACCTCAAAATTTGCAGTCAGCAGGGCATACATGTACTAAAAGTTTGTAAAAAAATTTGGTGCAGATATCTCTCAAAGCTTTTCCTAGAGAAAAAAAATTGCAATGCCGTAAAAATTGCTTGCTAGGTCCGTAAATTTCAGTAAAAGCCTACAATAAAATGTCCGCTCCGAGATTGAAATACTAATCTGTGTTACAAACAGGTGCTGAAAAATGTACATTATCAGAAAATAATCAATAAATGTGTTTTAAAGTTACACCGGATCAAATAAATCCAAATCATGCACTGTTTGTGAACTGTCATCAAAATGTCAATTTCCTACAATGACAAAAGAAATTACATTGTGTGCATTCCGTCTCTATACATGTTGTCTGTTCAAAGTCCCCACCTAAAAAGGAATAAAAAGACTATCTTTTCGTTATTATAAACCCGTGTCACGTGATGTGGCGCGCGCGCTGTACCTAAAATAAAAGAAAAACTTTCCAAACTAAACATGAAACTTCTCCGGTAACAATAATATAGACCCCATACAGAAACAAACAAACAAACAAACAAACAAACAAACAAACAAACAAACAAACATACAAACAAACACCCCCCCCCCCACCCCCAATTCAATTAATTTTAAAGGGGGAAAGACCCCCTACAATTGCTTTTTTAAAGCAATTGATTTATATTGTAAAAAACCTTTTTAACCATTCTGTTCCGTTAATAAAAAAAAAAAAAAAATCTCCCCGAGACCCCCTTTTGCCCCCCCCCCCCTTTTTTTTTAACCCTCCACTTACAACTGAATGTAGGTTGTGTGCTATCTATCCTATCAACGTAAAACGAACGACAACTCCAGTTTTTTCCATATTATTAGGTCTTTCCACTTTTCTGTGGAAAGCCTATTGTATTTGTTCTGATTATTATTATTATTATTATTATTTTTTTTTTTTTTTTCTTCCGCCAAACTTTGTTCTTGCGATAAATGTTTGTTTCGCAATATGTCGCTTAGATTTTTTTCATATTGTATCGTATAGGTTATGCGCTTTTAAATTTCCCCCTGCTAAGCCGAACCATTTTCTTTGTAAGAGTTATCTCCCTATTCACTGTTTGTCATGTGTGTGCATCTCCTTCGTAACAAAATAAGAAAGCGACAAAATTCTTTTTACAAATTGTTCGTTACATCCTCAGGAATTTTTGGCTAATTTGGATCGAAGCGATTCGATGAAATTTTATAGGAGTTATGTACCTTTACGGAATAAATTTGTCGGTATGTTTTTTTAACTCATAAACCGTTAACCGTATAACCCTGGAATGTTTTTATTTGAGTCCCCTGGGTCCTAACTTAGAAAATTAGGTCAAGGTCAAAGGTCAAGGTCATATTTTAGATTTTCATATGTCTTTGATTTCCCTATAATTCTTGAATGGTTATAGATACAGAAAATTTAAGCAGTGAAAAATGTTCAGTACTTCAAGGGGCAACTTTGTTACATTATGACTGTATTGGTTTTACCATTATGTAAGGGACATAACCCCCATTGATGGTTTATAAAAAGCCATTATTAGGCAAAACACTTAAACAAAAGGTCCTTGACCCATAGGGTCTTTTGCAATGACATTGTGAAGCAATGACCTTGACAAAGGTCACAAGGTCAAAGGTCAAGGTCATGTACATATGTGATTTGGGGCACGACTTGAAGATTTTTATGTGTGTTTGCCAACCAACCAACCAACCAACCAATCATGATCAATCAACAAATCATGATCATGATCAATCAACCAATCATGATCATGATTAATCAATCAATCAATCATGTTTCCGTCTCATGTGTTTAATATAGGGTTCAAGATCTCCTTTGTTTCTTTTTCGCTGTTTCAATTGACCCTTTCCAACGTGTTTAACCAACCAACCAACCAACCAATCAATCAATCAATCAATCATGATCAATCAATCATGATCAATCAATCATGTTTCCGTCTCGTCTCGTGTGTTTAATATAGGGTCCAAGATCTTCTTTGTTTCTTTTTCGCTGTTTCAATTGGCCCTATCCAACGTGTTTAACCAACCAACCAACCAACCAACCAACCAACCAACCAACCAACCAACCAACCAACCAACCAATCAATCAATCAATCAATCAATCAAGCAATCAATCATGATCAATCAATCAAGTTTCCGTCTCGTCTCGTGTGTTTAATATAAGGTCCAAGATCTTCTTTGTTTCTTTTTCGCTGTTTCAATTGGCCCTATCCAACGTGTTTAACCAACCAACCAACCAACCAATCAATCAATCATGTTTCCGTCTCGTGTGTTTAATATAGGGTCCAAGATCTTTTTTGTTTCTTTTTCGCTGTTTGAATTGGCCCTATCAAACGTGTTTTACCAACCAACCAACTAATCAATAAATCAATCAATCATGATCAATCAATCATGATCATGATCAATCAATCATGTTTCATGATCAATCAATCATGATCATGATCAATCAATCATGTTTCATGATCAATCAATCATGTTTCATGAAAAATTGAAATTTAATATTGTTCTTGCGTCACTTCTGAAAAAAAAAATCCACATGTACTCTGAAACTACAAATACAATCGACCTCAAAATTTGCAGTCAGCAGGGCATACATGTACTAAAAGTTTGTAAAAAAATTTGGTGCAGATATCTCTCAAAGCTTTTCCTAGAGAAAAAAAATTGCAATGCCGTAAAAATTGCTTGCTAGGTCCGTAAATTTCAGTAAAAGCCTACAATAAAATGTCCGCTCCGAGATTGAAATACTAATCTGTGTTACAAACAGGTGCTGAAAAATGTACATTATCAGAAAATAATCAATAAATGTGTTTTAAAGTTACACCGGATCAAATAAATCCAAATCATGCACTGTTTGTGAACTGTCATCAAAATGTCAATTTCCTACAATGACAAAAGAAATTACATTGTGTGCATTCCGTCTCTATACATGTTGTCTGTTCAAAGTCCCCACCTAAAAAGGAATAAAAAGACTATCTTTTCGTTATTATAAACCCGTGTCACGTGATGTGGCGCGCGCGCTGTACCTAAAATAAAAGAAAAACTTTCCAAACTAAACATGAAACTTCTCCGGTAACAATAATATAGACCCCATACAGAAACAAACAAACAAACAAACAAACAAACAAACAAACAAACAAACAAACATACAAACAAACACCCCCCCCCCCACCCCCAATTCAATTAATTTTAAAGGGGGAAAGACCCCCTACAATTGCTTTTTTAAAGCAATTGATTTATATTGTAAAAAACCTTTTTAACCATTCTGTTCCGTTAATAAAAAAAAAAAAAAAATCTCCCCGAGACCCCCTTTTGCCCCCCCCCCCTTTTTTTTTAACCCTCCACTTACAACTGAATGTAGGTTGTGTGCTATCTATCCTATCAACGTAAAACGAACGACAACTCCAGTTTTTTCCATATTATTAGGTCTTTCCACTTTTCTGTGGAAAGCCTATTGTATTTGTTCTGATTATTATTATTATTATTATTATTTTTTTTTTTTTTTTCTTCCGCCAAACTTTGTTCTTGCGATAAATGTTTGTTTCGCAATATGTCGCTTAGATTTTTTTCATATTGTATCGTATAGGTTATGCGCTTTTAAATTTCCCCCTGCTAAGCCGAACCATTTTCTTTGTAAGAGTTATCTCCCTATTCACTGTTTGTCATGTGTGTGCATCTCCTTCGTAACAAAATAAGAAAGCGACAAAATTCTTTTTACAAATTGTTCGTTACATCCTCAGGAATTTTTGGCTAATTTGGATCGAAGCGATTCGATGAAATTTTATAGGAGTTATGTACCTTTACGGAATAAATTTGTCGGTATGTTTTTTTAACTCATAAACCGTTAACCGTATAACCCTGGAATGTTTTTATTTGAGTCCCCTGGGTCCTAACTTAGAAAATTAGGTCAAGGTCAAAGGTCAAGGTCATATTTTAGATTTTCATATGTCTTTGATTTCCCTATAATTCTTGAATGGTTATAGATACAGAAAATTTAAGCAGTGAAAAATGTTCAGTACTTCAAGGGGCAACTTTGTTACATTATGACTGTATTGGTTTTACCATTATGTAAGGGACATAACCCCCATTGATGGTTTATAAAAAGCCATTATTAGGCAAAACACTTAAACAAAAGGTCCTTGACCCATAGGGTCTTTTGCAATGACATTGTGAAGCAATGACCTTGACAAAGGTCACAAGGTCAAAGGTCAAGGTCATGTACATATGTGATTTGGGGCACGACTTGAAGATTTTTATGTGTGTTTGCCAACCAACCAACCAACCAACCAATCATGATCAATCAACAAATCATGATCATGATCAATCAACCAATCATGATCATGATTAATCAATCAATCAATCATGTTTCCGTCTCATGTGTTTAATATAGGGTTCAAGATCTCCTTTGTTTCTTTTTCGCTGTTTCAATTGACCCTTTCCAACGTGTTTAACCAACCAACCAACCAACCAATCAATCAATCAATCAATCATGATCAATCAATCATGATCAATCAATCATGTTTCCGTCTCGTCTCGTGTGTTTAATATAGGGTCCAAGATCTTCTTTGTTTCTTTTTCGCTGTTTCAATTGGCCCTATCCAACGTGTTTAACCAACCAACCAACCAACCAACCAACCAACCAACCAACCAACCAACCAACCAACCAACCAATCAATCAATCAATCAATCAATCAAGCAATCAATCATGATCAATCAATCAAGTTTCCGTCTCGTCTCGTGTGTTTAATATAAGGTCCAAGATCTTCTTTGTTTCTTTTTCGCTGTTTCAATTGGCCCTATCCAACGTGTTTAACCAACCAACCAACCAACCAATCAATCAATCATGTTTCCGTCTCGTGTGTTTAATATAGGGTCCAAGATCTTTTTTGTTTCTTTTTCGCTGTTTGAATTGGCCCTATCAAACGTGTTTTACCAACCAACCAACTAATCAATAAATCAATCAATCATGATCAATCAATCATGATCATGATCAATCAATCATGTTTCATGATCAATCAATCATGATCATGATCAATCAATCATGTTTCATGATCAATCAATCATGTTTCATGAAAAATTGAAATTTAATATTGTTCTTGCGTCACTTCTGAAAAAAAAATCCACATGTACTCTGAAACTACAAATACAATCGACCTCAAAATTTGCAGTCAGCAGGGCATACATGTACTAAAAGTTTGTAAAAAAATTTGGTGCAGATATCTCTCAAAGCTTTTCCTAGAGAAAAAAAATTGCAATGCCGTAAAAATTGCTTGCTAGGTCCGTAAATTTCAGTAAAAGCCTACAATAAAATGTCCGCTCCGAGATTGAAATACTAATCTGTGTTACAAACAGGTGCTGAAAAATGTACATTATCAGAAAATAATCAATAAATGTGTTTTAAAGTTACACCGGATCAAATAAATCCAAATCATGCACTGTTTGTGAACTGTCATCAAAATGTCAATTTCCTACAATGACAAAAGAAATTACATTGTGTGCATTCCGTCTCTATACATGTTGTCTGTTCAAAGTCCCCACCTAAAAAGGAATAAAAAGACTATCTTTTCGTTATTATAAACCCGTGTCACGTGATGTGGCGCGCGCGCTGTACCTAAAATAAAAGAAAAACTTTCCAAACTAAACATGAAACTTCTCCGGTAACAATAATATAGACCCCATACAGAAACAAACAAACAAACAAACAAACAAACAAACAAACAAACAAACAAACATACAAACAAACACCCCCCCCCCCACCCCCAATTCAATTAATTTTAAAGGGGGAAAGACCCCCTACAATTGCTTTTTTAAAGCAATTGATTTATATTGTAAAAAACCTTTTTAACCATTCTGTTCCGTTAATAAAAAAAAAAAAAAAATCTCCCCGAGACCCCCTTTTGCCCCCCCCCCCCCTTTTTTTTTAACCCTCCACTTACAACTGAATGTAGGTTGTGTGCTATCTATCCTATCAACGTAAAACGAACGACAACTCCAGTTTTTTCCATATTATTAGGTCTTTCCACTTTTCTGTGGAAAGCCTATTGTATTTGTTCTGATTATTATTATTATTATTATTATTTTTTTTTTTTTTTTCTTCCGCCAAACTTTGTTCTTGCGATAAATGTTTGTTTCGCAATATGTCGCTTAGATTTTTTTCATATTGTATCGTATAGGTTATGCGCTTTTAAATTTCCCCCTGCTAAGCCGAACCATTTTCTTTGTAAGAGTTATCTCCCTATTCACTGTTTGTCATGTGTGTGCATCTCCTTCGTAACAAAATAAGAAAGCGACAAAATTCTTTTTACAAATTGTTCGTTACATCCTCAGGAATTTTTGGCTAATTTGGATCGAAGCGATTCGATGAAATTTTATAGGAGTTATGTACCTTTACGGAATAAATTTGTCGGTATGTTTTTTTAACTCATAAACCGTTAACCGTATAACCCTGGAATGTTTTTATTTGAGTCCCCTGGGTCCTAACTTAGAAAATTAGGTCAAGGTCAAAGGTCAAGGTCATATTTTAGATTTTCATATGTCTTTGATTTCCCTATAATTCTTGAATGGTTATAGATACAGAAAATTTAAGCAGTGAAAAATGTTCAGTACTTCAAGGGGCAACTTTGTTACATTATGACTGTATTGGTTTTACCATTATGTAAGGGACATAACCCCCATTGATGGTTTATAAAAAGCCATTATTAGGCAAAACACTTAAACAAAAGGTCCTTGACCCATAGGGTCTTTTGCAATGACATTGTGAAGCAATGACCTTGACAAAGGTCACAAGGTCAAAGGTCAAGGTCATGTACATATGTGATTTGGGGCACGACTTGAAGATTTTTATGTGTGTTTGCCAACCAACCAACCAACCAACCAATCATGATCAATCAACAAATCATGATCATGATCAATCAACCAATCATGATCATGATTAATCAATCAATCAATCATGTTTCCGTCTCATGTGTTTAATATAGGGTTCAAGATCTCCTTTGTTTCTTTTTCGCTGTTTCAATTGACCCTTTCCAACGTGTTTAACCAACCAACCAACCAACCAATCAATCAATCAATCAATCATGATCAATCAATCATGATCAATCAATCATGTTTCCGTCTCGTCTCGTGTGTTTAATATAGGGTCCAAGATCTTCTTTGTTTCTTTTTCGCTGTTTCAATTGGCCCTATCCAACGTGTTTAACCAACCAACCAACCAACCAACCAACCAACCAACCAACCAACCAACCAACCAACCAACCAATCAATCAATCAATCAATCAATCAAGCAATCAATCATGATCAATCAATCAAGTTTCCGTCTCGTCTCGTGTGTTTAATATAAGGTCCAAGATCTTCTTTGTTTCTTTTTCGCTGTTTCAATTGGCCCTATCCAACGTGTTTAACCAACCAACCAACCAACCAATCAATCAATCATGTTTCCGTCTCGTGTGTTTAATATAGGGTCCAAGATCTTTTTTGTTTCTTTTTCGCTGTTTGAATTGGCCCTATCAAACGTGTTTTACCAACCAACCAACTAATCAATAAATCAATCAATCATGATCAATCAATCATGATCATGATCAATCAATCATGTTTCATGATCAATCAATCATGATCATGATCAATCAATCATGTTTCATGATCAATCAATCATGTTTCATGAAAAATTGAAATTTAATATTGTTCTTGCGTCACTTCTGAAAAAAAAATCCACATGTACTCTGAAACTACAAATACAATCGACCTCAAAATTTGCAGTCAGCAGGGCATACATGTACTAAAAGTTTGTAAAAAAATTTGGTGCAGATATCTCTCAAAGCTTTTCCTAGAGAAAAAAAATTGCAATGCCGTAAAAATTGCTTGCTAGGTCCGTAAATTTCAGTAAAAGCCTACAATAAAATGTCCGCTCCGAGATTGAAATACTAATCTGTGTTACAAACAGGTGCTGAAAAATGTACATTATCAGAAAATAATCAATAAATGTGTTTTAAAGTTACACCGGATCAAATAAATCCAAATCATGCACTGTTTGTGAACTGTCATCAAATGTCAATTTCCTACAATGACAAAAGAAATTACATTGTGTGCATTCCGTCTCTATACATGTTGTCTGTTCAAAGTCCCCACCTAAAAAGGAATAAAAAGACTATCTTTTCGTTATTATAAACCCGTGTCACGTGATGTGGCGCGCGCGCTGTACCTAAAATAAAAGAAAAACTTTCCAAACTAAACATGAAACTTCTCCGGTAACAATAATATAGACCCCATACAGAAACAAACAAACAAACAAACAAACAAACAAACAAACAAACAAACAAACATACAAACAAACACCCCCCCCCCACCCCCAATTCAATTAATTTTAAAGGGGGAAAGACCCCCTACAATTGCTTTTTTAAAGCAATTGATTTATATTGTAAAAAACCTTTTTAACCATTCTGTTCCGTTAATAAAAAAAAAAAAAAAATCTCCCCGAGACCCCCTTTTGCCCCCCCCCCCTTTTTTTTTAACCCTCCACTTACAACTGAATGTAGGTTGTGTGCTATCTATCCTATCAACGTAAAACGAACGACAACTCCAGTTTTTTCCATATTATTAGGTCTTTCCACTTTTCTGTGGAAAGCCTATTGTATTTGTTCTGATTATTATTATTATTATTATTATTTTTTTTTTTTTTTTTCTTCCGCCAAACTTTGTTCTTGCGATAAATGTTTGTTTCGCAATATGTCGCTTAGATTTTTTTCATATTGTATCGTATAGGTTATGCGCTTTTAAATTTCCCCCTGCTAAGCCGAACCATTTTCTTTGTAAGAGTTATCTCCCTATTCACTGTTTGTCATGTGTGTGCATCTCCTTCGTAACAAAATAAGAAAGCGACAAAATTCTTTTTACAAATTGTTCGTTACATCCTCAGGAATTTTTGGCTAATTTGGATCGAAGCGATTCGATGAAATTTTATAGGAGTTATGTACCTTTACGGAATAAATTTGTCGGTATGTTTTTTTAACTCATAAACCGTTAACCGTATAACCCTGGAATGTTTTTATTTGAGTCCCCTGGGTCCTAACTTAGAAAATTAGGTCAAGGTCAAAGGTCAAGGTCATATTTTAGATTTTCATATGTCTTTGATTTCCCTATAATTCTTGAATGGTTATAGATACAGAAAATTTAAGCAGTGAAAAATGTTCAGTACTTCAAGGGGCAACTTTGTTACATTATGACTGTATTGGTTTTACCATTATGTAAGGGACATAACCCCCATTGATGGTTTATAAAAAGCCATTATTAGGCAAAACACTTAAACAAAAGGTCCTTGACCCATAGGGTCTTTTGCAATGACATTGTGAAGCAATGACCTTGACAAAGGTCACAAGGTCAAAGGTCAAGGTCATGTACATATGTGATTTGGGGCACGACTTGAAGATTTTTATGTGTGTTTGCCAACCAACCAACCAACCAACCAATCATGATCAATCAACAAATCATGATCATGATCAATCAACCAATCATGATCATGATTAATCAATCAATCAATCATGTTTCCGTCTCATGTGTTTAATATAGGGTTCAAGATCTCCTTTGTTTCTTTTTCGCTGTTTCAATTGACCCTTTCCAACGTGTTTAACCAACCAACCAACCAACCAATCAATCAATCAATCAATCATGATCAATCAATCATGATCAATCAATCATGTTTCCGTCTCGTCTCGTGTGTTTAATATAGGGTCCAAGATCTTCTTTGTTTCTTTTTCGCTGTTTCAATTGGCCCTATCCAACGTGTTTAACCAACCAACCAACCAACCAACCAACCAACCAACCAACCAACCAACCAACCAACCAACCAATCAATCAATCAATCAATCAATCAAGCAATCAATCATGATCAATCAATCAAGTTTCCGTCTCGTCTCGTGTGTTTAATATAAGGTCCAAGATCTTCTTTGTTTCTTTTTCGCTGTTTCAATTGGCCCTATCCAACGTGTTTAACCAACCAACCAACCAACCAATCAATCAATCATGTTTCCGTCTCGTGTGTTTAATATAGGGTCCAAGATCTTTTTTGTTTCTTTTTCGCTGTTTGAATTGGCCCTATCAAACGTGTTTTACCAACCAACCAACTAATCAATAAATCAATCAATCATGATCAATCAATCATGATCATGATCAATCAATCATGTTTCATGATCAATCAATCATGATCATGATCAATCAATCATGTTTCATGATCAATCAATCATGTTTCATGAAAAATTGAAATTTAATATTGTTCTTGCGTCACTTCTGAAAAAAAATCCACATGTACTCTGAAACTACAAATACAATCGACCTCAAAATTTGCAGTCAGCAGGGCATACATGTACTAAAAGTTTGTAAAAAAATTTGGTGCAGATATCTCTCAAAGCTTTTCCTAGAGAAAAAAAATTGCAATGCCGTAAAAATTGCTTGCTAGGTCCGTAAATTTCAGTAAAAGCCTACAATAAAATGTCCGCTCCGAGATTGAAATACTAATCTGTGTTACAAACAGGTGCTGAAAAATGTACATTATCAGAAAATAATCAATAAATGTGTTTTAAAGTTACACCGGATCAAATAAATCCAAATCATGCACTGTTTGTGAACTGTCATCAAAATGTCAATTTCCTACAATGACAAAAGAAATTACATTGTGTGCATTCCGTCTCTATACATGTTGTCTGTTCAAAGTCCCCACCTAAAAAGGAATAAAAAGACTATCTTTTCGTTATTATAAACCCGTGTCACGTGATGTGGCGCGCGCGCTGTACCTAAAATAAAAGAAAAACTTTCCAAACTAAACATGAAACTTCTCCGGTAACAATAATATAGACCCCATACAGAAACAAACAAACAAACAAACAAACAAACAAACAAACAAACAAACAAACATACAAACAAACACCCCCCCCCCCACCCCCAATTCAATTAATTTTAAAGGGGGAAAGACCCCCTACAATTGCTTTTTTAAAGCAATTGATTTATATTGTAAAAAACCTTTTTAACCATTCTGTTCCGTTAATAAAAAAAAAAAAAAAAATCTCCCCGAGACCCCCTTTTGCCCCCCCCCCCCTTTTTTTTTAACCCTCCACTTACAACTGAATGTAGGTTGTGTGCTATCTATCCTATCAACGTAAAACGAACGACAACTCCAGTTTTTTCCATATTATTAGGTCTTTCCACTTTTCTGTGGAAAGCCTATTGTATTTGTTCTGATTATTATTATTATTATTATTATTTTTTTTTTTTTTTTCTTCCGCCAAACTTTGTTCTTGCGATAAATGTTTGTTTCGCAATATGTCGCTTAGATTTTTTTCATATTGTATCGTATAGGTTATGCGCTTTTAAATTTCCCCCTGCTAAGCCGAACCATTTTCTTTGTAAGAGTTATCTCCCTATTCACTGTTTGTCATGTGTGTGCATCTCCTTCGTAACAAAATAAGAAAGCGACAAAATTCTTTTTACAAATTGTTCGTTACATCCTCAGGAATTTTTGGCTAATTTGGATCGAAGCGATTCGATGAAATTTTATAGGAGTTATGTACCTTTACGGAATAAATTTGTCGGTATGTTTTTTTAACTCATAAACCGTTAACCGTATAACCCTGGAATGTTTTTATTTGAGTCCCCTGGGTCCTAACTTAGAAAATTAGGTCAAGGTCAAAGGTCAAGGTCATATTTTAGATTTTCATATGTCTTTGATTTCCCTATAATTCTTGAATGGTTATAGATACAGAAAATTTAAGCAGTGAAAAATGTTCAGTACTTCAAGGGGCAACTTTGTTACATTATGACTGTATTGGTTTTACCATTATGTAAGGGACATAACCCCCATTGATGGTTTATAAAAAGCCATTATTAGGCAAAACACTTAAACAAAAGGTCCTTGACCCATAGGGTCTTTTGCAATGACATTGTGAAGCAATGACCTTGACAAAGGTCACAAGGTCAAAGGTCAAGGTCATGTACATATGTGATTTGGGGCACGACTTGAAGATTTTTATGTGTGTTTGCCAACCAACCAACCAACCAACCAATCATGATCAATCAACAAATCATGATCATGATCAATCAACCAATCATGATCATGATTAATCAATCAATCAATCATGTTTCCGTCTCATGTGTTTAATATAGGGTTCAAGATCTCCTTTGTTTCTTTTTCGCTGTTTCAATTGACCCTTTCCAACGTGTTTAACCAACCAACCAACCAACCAATCAATCAATCAATCAATCATGATCAATCAATCATGATCAATCAATCATGTTTCCGTCTCGTCTCGTGTGTTTAATATAGGGTCCAAGATCTTCTTTGTTTCTTTTTCGCTGTTTCAATTGGCCCTATCCAACGTGTTTAACCAACCAACCAACCAACCAACCAACCAACCAACCAACCAACCAACCAACCAACCAACCAATCAATCAATCAATCAATCAATCAAGCAATCAATCATGATCAATCAATCAAGTTTCCGTCTCGTCTCGTGTGTTTAATATAAGGTCCAAGATCTTCTTTGTTTCTTTTTCGCTGTTTCAATTGGCCCTATCCAACGTGTTTAACCAACCAACCAACCAACCAATCAATCAATCATGTTTCCGTCTCGTGTGTTTAATATAGGGTCCAAGATCTTTTTTGTTTCTTTTTCGCTGTTTGAATTGGCCCTATCAAACGTGTTTTACCAACCAACCAACTAATCAATAAATCAATCAATCATGATCAATCAATCATGATCATGATCAATCAATCATGTTTCATGATCAATCAATCATGATCATGATCAATCAATCATGTTTCATGATCAATCAATCATGTTTCATGAAAAATTGAAATTTAATATTGTTCTTGCGTCACTTCTGAAAAAAAAATCCACATGTACTCTGAAACTACAAATACAATCGACCTCAAAATTTGCAGTCAGCAGGGCATACATGTACTAAAAGTTTGTAAAAAAATTTGGTGCAGATATCTCTCAAAGCTTTTCCTAGAGAAAAAAAATTGCAATGCCGTAAAAATTGCTTGCTAGGTCCGTAAATTTCAGTAAAAGCCTACAATAAAATGTCCGCTCCGAGATTGAAATACTAATCTGTGTTACAAACAGGTGCTGAAAAATGTACATTATCAGAAAATAATCAATAAATGTGTTTTAAAGTTACACCGGATCAAATAAATCCAAATCATGCACTGTTTGTGAACTGTCATCAAAATGTCAATTTCCTACAATGACAAAAGAAATTACATTGTGTGCATTCCGTCTCTATACATGTTGTCTGTTCAAAGTCCCCACCTAAAAAGGAATAAAAAGACTATCTTTTCGTTATTATAAACCCGTGTCACGTGATGTGGCGCGCGCGCTGTACCTAAAATAAAAGAAAAACTTTCCAAACTAAACATGAAACTTCTCCGGTAACAATAATATAGACCCCATACAGAAACAAACAAACAAACAAACAAACAAACAAACAAACAAACAAACAAACATACAAACAAACACCCCCCCCCCCACCCCCAATTCAATTAATTTTAAAGGGGGAAAGACCCCCTACAATTGCTTTTTTAAAGCAATTGATTTATATTGTAAAAAACCTTTTTAACCATTCTGTTCCGTTAATAAAAAAAAAAAAAAAATCTCCCCGAGACCCCCTTTTGCCCCCCCCCCCTTTTTTTTTAACCCTCCACTTACAACTGAATGTAGGTTGTGTGCTATCTATCCTATCAACGTAAAACGAACGACAACTCCAGTTTTTTCCATATTATTAGGTCTTTCCACTTTTCTGTGGAAAGCCTATTGTATTTGTTCTGATTATTAT
>NW_027267316.1:0-23760 GCF_963676685.1 Mytilus edulis | reverse complement strand
TTGACAGCTCGTGCCCCTTTAACAGGTAAAATTCAATTTATAATTTTGATTTACTGTCATTCAACACCAAATTACGAACTTGCTGTATATTGATACATGTGGTTGTATATTGTCAATACCTCAACATCGTGAATACGCCATGTGAGGTGTTGGCTATATTTGATCATGTTTGATACGGGGTCACCGGTTGCGACTTCGAAACAGAGAAAAAAAATCTAGGTAAAAAAGTACTTCCGTTCAACTGCTAGCATGTTGGTTCGATACGAAAATAGGAGAAAAAAGCATCCGGATGAAGAGCAATGGGTATAAAAAAAATGTTTTTTTTAACTTTTGACAGCATAAACCCCAGTTATTAGCAAACACAAATTAAGAAACAAAAATCGTTTACTATTAAATTTAATTGAAGGAAAAAGGGGGGGGGGGTATTAACAAATTTTACTATACGCTCACATACTTCTAAAAGATTACCATATGTAAGCTGTCTATAGAAACAAAATATGTATTATATATATGAACTGTTATTTTCTTTGTAGCTATGTACTAGTATATGAGTACATTCATTCATTCGATAATGTTATAATTATTTTCAGGAGTTTTGAAAAAGAATATATATATACAGTTTAATTTTCGACTGTCTACTGTTACAAAAAAATGTGTTTTTTTTATATAGATTGGTACTTCAGTTTCGACTCAAAATTTCTTTTTGGGACTGTTAGATGGCAAACTATTTAGGAGAAGATTCGTAAATCTTCGACTTTAATACCAATTAAACTTAATACATATTTTTTTAAATCAATATTTTTTTCTTAAAAATATTACAACAACAAAATATTAAGAATAATAAATGACGTTTTTTATCATTAATATCATATAAAAACTATTTAAAAATTCACATACATGTATTATATCTATGCATTTTAATAGTCTGTTATAATTCTGTATAGAATGGCTCTCATTTTATCTAGTGTTATTTTACAATGTATAAAGATTGATTGTACTTGTTGAGAGATGAGACTTTAATAAAACATTGAATTGATTGAATTGAATTGAAGCTATCACAAGCCCGGATATATAAAGTCGGTCCCAAACCGAAAACGGTGATAACACCAAATCGTCCATCATAAAATCGCAATTTTTATTGAAATTATTTATTTTTTTACATTTTTCTTCAGGAATTGTAATATTTTTATGCTTTAAAGAGAAATTAAGGTCCTTTGTGCTGTTATCAAACTTTTTTAGGATCCTTAGTGCTCCTTTGTGTTCCTTTGTGTACAAAGGAGGTCCTTTGCGGTGTTTTTAGAGACCGTATTTCTAAACGTTTCAATGCGGTACGTCTAAACACCACCTAGGCCGCCGTTGTGCACTAAGCTCCAGGAAGTGCACTAAGCCCATGATGGACCAGTCAAATAAGCACCAAGGTCATTCAGTACGATACAGATTTGAATAAAGAGCATATATTTAAATTTTGGTGTAAATATATTCAGGAAATAAAAGAGAAATTAACATTTTATATGACAGCGCCGATTTTGTGTAATGTATCCATTCAAAAAGGACCAGTCAAATAAGCACCAAGGTCAATTTCAGTACGATACAGATTTGAAATAAAGCATATATTTAAATTTTGGTGTAAATATATTCAGGAATAAAAGAGTAATTAACATTTTATATGACACACGGGGGGGGGGTGGGGGGGGGGGGGTGGGGGGGAACACTTCCTATTAATTGGGTATACGGGGATGTGCCAAAAATATGGGGCATAATTTTGCGAGATTTTTATATAAAAATGACCCTCCTTTTTAATGACATCCTATATTAAAATGCATTTACGTTTGATAACTGTATATTGATTTGGGGTATGATCTACATATCATATTTAAATATGCTATTGATATGTGCACCAAAACGATGTCAATTTATATATAAAACTTAAGGGTAGCTGGTATATTTATGAATTATGAGTGATGATGAGTTAGTGCTTATATAAGCATGACAAGCATTGGTCATATTTTAAATATTGTATATAAGTATAGGTCATTCTTTCTTAAATATTTATATAACTATAGGTACTGAATTTCAGTGAATGTTATATTAAAATGGGTACGTTTTTTTGAGGCAAAAATGGCACACCCCTACCAAAAAAAATATCGAAGTTACCCCCCCCCCCCCCCCCCCCCCCCCACGTGATATGACACGCCCCCGATTTGTGTAATGTGTCCAGTTGTCCTATGATATCGTTGATTGAATCCAATGACGCTTGACGAATTTATAAATACTGCACTAAGGATATGTACCAAAGGTTAAATATGCACCAAGATCATTAATCAAGATAAATTCTTATTTTAAAAAAATATGTTAAAAGGTTGGTTCGATGATATAAAGAGATTTAAAAGTTATTAACATTTTTAACCGTGACACGCCGCACTACTTGTGTAATGTCTAATCACCTTGTTAATTGATCCAATAAATTCTGAGGGATTATCTTTTAACTAGTAAATTATTTCTTTGTTCCTAATTAGAAATGATAAAAGGGCTGTTGATTTTTCTTTGATGCCTTGTTAGAAAAAAAATATTTTGAAAAAGTGTTTGTTTGAGCTTTTCGAAATAAAAAGATTTGCGGAAATAATAGTTAAATCAATAGAAATTGGCTTTTACTCAAAGCGGGACTATATTGTAGTCTATTTCTTTCTTTTTATTCTTCCCCTTTTACTGTTTCAATTACTTTCACGAATAGATACAAATTATAATACAGACTTATTTCAAATATAAGAGTTAAAATGCGGCGTCCGTGGGGTTCAGTGCAACCCATTTTTCAACAAGTATGACAGACCGCTTGCAATTCTGATAGAGCTAATTATTATTAAATTAATATTTCATATAAATAGATAGTTATGGTATGATTGCCACTGAGACAACTATCCACCACTGTCCAGAGATGGAATGACGAAGATAAAAGCAAATAAAGGTCGCGTAATACAACCTTAAACGATGAGAAAACGCATACCGTTAGGTCAACTTTATTTTTCAGATTTAGCCAAAAAGTTTAAATCAAAATTAAATAGTAGAAGAAATAGTTTTTTATACATGTGTATGCTTGATTAATAGTTGTGTTTTTACAGAACTGAAATATTTAAGGTTATGTAGATATATGGTTGTACAGAAAGGAAAAGTTTTAGAGACATGATAAATATGAAGTAATAATTTAGTTTAATTTTTACAGTCTCTCATAATTCTTTATAGGATGGCACTTGTATTTTAATTTATAAAATTGCTGTTTTATTCAATGTTTATATTATAATGATTATATTACAAGTGGAGGAGACTTTAATAACATATTTATGTGTATCTTTTAAGAGATATTGTCATAAAATGATCTAGGTAATTTCTGTATATGTAGGTATAGTTAAAACATCATTGTTTGACACCACCGTCTCGTTCTGTCGTATAATAAAAGACAGCTTAAAAACTGGACAGATGTGATGTCACACGATTTCCCCCATTCGGTACTTCTTATTTGGATAGTTCACAATACTTATTTAAAAGTCAAAATAACCTATAAAAAAATACACACAAAAACAGAAAGAAATACAAAGTTTTGTTTTAAGCCGTGTAATTGTTATGTTTCTTTATTTCTTCATGGATCAGTGATTTTAATACCTGGTTAATTACTGGCACGTGCCGTCGGACAAAACAGAAAAAAATCAAATTACGACGTAACTACAATTTTTAATGACTAAAAAATTCAGTTACATTATCTTCATGAAAAACTACGTCCGATGGTATGTTTTATTCATTCATAGCACCATCCAATCATGCGCTTAGTGCAGTTTCATGAGCTTAGTGCACCAAGGCGGCCTAGGTGGTGTTTAGACGCTCCCGTTTTAATGATATTACTTGAATTGAAAATTTTCCAACTATGCAAATGCCTCATGATGGAAATTTCCAAAAAAAAAAAAAAAAAAAAAAACCAGAAACAGGATTGTCTCGCATCAACCTGAATTGTTTTCACGGAAAGTGTCTTGCAAGTCTCTCTGATGTCTCCCGTGCATGTTTTTCGAGATCGATGTTTCTATTTTACTTTTAGTTTTCAGAGTTGATGGTCTATTGTTTGTACTTCTGTGTCCCGGGTTTGTCTTTTGTTCATTTATTGTCCTACTTTATAACTATAGTCTGCAGAGTGTTGATTTTCATTCGTAAACTGTGGTTTTGCCATGTTGCATGTCCACCGATGTCCAGATATTGTACGAGAAACTATTTTAAGAATATACGATGCTACTGGACATAAAAAAAATTGTCGTTTCTGCATGAAAAAAAGTCAATGTATTGCCATATGACCTTTTACATTGAAGGATTAAACTTGCATGAAGTCGTGTTTAGACTCTTAAACAGAAAAAAAGAATATGGAGTAAACGTGCACAGGACCTTATCTCACACGAAGTCAATGCATAGAAAAAATACAAATGATCAATGACCAAAGTTTTTTTCCCTATTCTTCATCTTGATAGTTGATGGAGGGTCTTCAACAATAAAAGAATCATTAATACCCTAAAACAAGGTCAAGATGGTCCTTAGTGTCGACTTAAGCAGTACTAGTAATTAAAATATAATACTGCACTGTCACTCTATTTCAATCTAGCCATAAACAAATCACGAAAGTCTGAATTAAGCACAATACAAGACAAGAACAGACAGACACAACGATTATGAGAATTTCGGTTTTTGTCGCTTTATTCTACATATCGGTCTACTTTTAATGTTGTCCCCGTAAAACCTAAAAGTCTTAAATTACAATGAGTTTTTGCTTTGAGACAAGAATATTGTCAAAAGAAATAGCTTAAAATTAATTGCGTTTCAATGTAAGAAAGAGTCCGGGAAACGCTCAGAATGCACGATCTTGCGTTATTTTTCTCAGAGCTTCTGGGGCCTTAAGCGGCCCCGAGACCCCACGCAAAATATTTTCACCTCGCTACGCTCGGCGAATATATTTTGCCTCAATATTATAAGAGGCTAGTTACGGCCCTGGATACCTAAGCAATTTAACAAAAGAAATTTTGTGAAATGTCATCAATCTGCATTACACGTAGACAGGATGTTCTCTAGAAAACTATACGTTATACACACCCGAGAATACACGCACTGTCGTAATGGAAAATTACTGTAAGTTATATAATTACCTGTAATCAGCTTTGCAACAAATCAGTTGACCGACCATGTCATTACAGTTCAAACAGATTTTCCTCAAATTAAAATGGAATATTCATTTTATCTTTAAAATTTTAAACTTTAAAAAGTACACTTTGACAAAATTATGAAATAGAAATGAAATCGTACTTTAACAAAGATTAAGATATAATTTTACAACGATCCTAAAAAAATATCCTAACAAACGTCGAATCAAACAATATGAACCTACGCAGTTTTATATTATAAGACTGACATACGCCAGTTTGCTAACTCAGTGTGCTGGGCCAGGGTGTGGGTGAGGTGCTGGAACTTGATATACATGTATCATTTAATAAGTTACAGTTCTGTTAGGATTTGACTGCCTTTTTACAGGGACTTTCTATTCTTACTGTGAATAGTTAGTATAGACTGTTCCTGGCTTAGAATGGTTCTCTGCTCAGCAACTGGCGCGTATTTAGCATTTGATTCAAATATCTTGTAGCAGTAAAAAAAAAAACACAAATTAATGTATCTAGGAGCTTTATTCAGGAGCACAGTCTGTATTAATCGCCCGGGATTAATCGTAAATAACTTCACGATTTATGTGTAAGTTTACTCTGCTAATCGATTTTCAAGTATTTCAGATTTATATTTATTCGTGACTGAGGCCCTCTTCATTATTTATATTCACTCAAAGCACAGTCGACTGAAGATTTAATAATCATAGCGAAAAATATAGGGACAAATGGGGGAAATAAAATTTTTAGTTTTATTATGATTAAATCTACAGGCGACTGTGGTCAAATTAAGAGGTTCTCTGTTTCTTGAAAATCTTATCTGATTCAGGATCAATTCATCGGTTACACTCCCCTATCACGAGTGATTCTTTGTTTTGCTGACATTTTAAAAAAGGTATTGTGTAAGTGTTGACTCTCAATTTTCATGATTAATAACAGATATCGACTCGTTACCTGGACTACTGCAAAAACAATTATTCATTTCACTGATTTAGATGGAAGGTAAACGGACAGAAAGTCACAGGACAAAAAGTCACAGGACATAAAGTCACAAATTTGATAGGCCTAGCTAGGACAAAAAGTCACAGGACAAAAAGTCAGAAACAGTTTTTGACAATTGTTTGAATATAGGCCTAAATGAAAAAGATTTTGAAATATTTTCTTTTAATTACATATATTCTTTTTTAATTTAAGGAATTATTGCTCATAAACTTTGATAAATGAAAATGTATAAGATTTTAATCATGCAAAGGATATATTTATTGGCAAATTGAAGCCATTTAAGTATACCAAGCCTCTTTGACATTTTGTTTTCAAAACAATTATTTGATCGATATTGATATTAATGAATACATTTTAATTACAAAGTTGCTTCATGTAAAAAACTTCAAGAAAAATACAAAAAAAAGAGTGTTTTCTTGTTCAAAGAAAAATAATCCCAAAACTGAATTGTGACTTTTTGTCTGTAACTTTTTGACTGTGACTTTTTGTCCTGTGACTTTCTGTCCTACATTCAGATTGAATAGGGGTTTGGTTGCCCAGTCTCCCGAGACTAGTATCTGAGACTACTATCTCAGTGACGAGCTTTATGTATTATGTATTGTGCTTGTCATATATATGTATGTCGGATAAAAGCTCTACAGAGCTTATGTTGTATTGTTATATATGTATAACTGACTTTAAATAAATCTATTTTGCTAGCCCCTAACAACTAACAAGTAAGAATTAGGTTACTTATTTTTGTAATACAAACAATTATGACGTCTTGCATGGCTTTTTTTTACCATGACGGCGTCCCAGAAAAAGTTTAAATAGCCATGCAAGACGTCATTATCATTTGGGCTAATATTATGGCACATATTGTCATACCACAGGGATTTGTGTCAATTTATCTGGTTTTCTATCCTCACAAACCCAAAAAACTAGTGATAAAGTGTTAACTTACTTCATAATTAAAGCCTAATATTTAGAAGGCAGAAGACCTGGACCATTCATACTTTATATATATATATATATATACATGCCTTAAGTTATGAAGTTTACATCTGTCATAAGTTCATTGACCTTGAGTGACCTCATTTCATGGCTAAGTGATAGCATCGAAAAAAAGTTAAGGTTTTTTAGTATCCTCAATTTCTATTATCAGTGGCGGATCCAAAGGGGGGGGGGGGGGGGGGGGGGGTGGGGGGTCCAGGGGTTGGAACCCACCTTTTTTTTTGGGACTATCAATGCATTTGAATGGGAACATGTGGTTGGAACACCCCCTTTTTAAAATGGCTGGATCCACCCCTGATTGTCATGATTATAATGCATGAGTAATAGGATTCCTCAGAGACTATAAACAATTTGTCTACTATACATTTGTATTTACTTTTAATTATTGTATGGAATGATTGTAAGTTATGCATGTCCAACTGGCAAGTTTTATTTGACCTTGACCTCATTTTCATGGTTCAGTGGTTATTGTTAAGTTTTTATACGACCGCAAAAATTTTAATTTTTGGTCGTATATTGCCATCACGTTGGGGTCGTCGTCTGCGTCATCGTCGTCGTCCGAATACTTTTAGTTTTCGCACTCTAACTTTAGTAAAAGTGAATAGAAATCAATGAAATTTTAACACAAGGTTTATGACCACAAAAGGAAGGTTGGGATTGATTTTGGGAGTTTTGGTCCCAACATTTTAGGAATTAGGGGCCAAAAAGGGCCCAAATAAGCATTTTCTTGGTTTTCGCACTATACCTTTAGTTAAAGTGAATAGAAATCTATGAAATTTTGACACCAGGATTATGACCACAAAAGGAAGGTTGGGATTGATTTTGGAGTTTTGGTTCCAACAGTTTAGGAATTAAGGGCCAAAAAAGGGCCCAAATAAGCATTATTCTTGGTTTTCGCACAATAACTTTAGTATAAGTAAATAGAAATCAATGAAATTTTAACACAAGGTTTATGACCACAAAAGGAAGGTTGGGATTGATTTTTGGAGTTGAGGTCACAACAGTTTAGGAATAAGGGGCCCAAAGGGTCCAAAATTGAACTTTGTGTGATTTCATCAAAAATTGAATGATTGGGGTTCTTTGATATGCCGAATCTAACTATGTATGTAGATTCTTAATTTTTGGTCCGTGTTTTCAAATTGGTCTACATTAAGGTCCAAAGGGTCCAAAATTAAACTTAGTTTGATTTTAACAAAAATTGAATCCTTGGGGTTATTTGATATGCTGAATTTAAAAATGTACTTAGATTTTTAATTATGGGCCTAGTTTTCAAGTTGGTCCAAATGGGGGTCCAAAATTAAACTTTGTTTGATTTCATCAAAAATTGAATAAATGGGTTCTTTGATATGCCAAATCTAACTGTGTATGTAGATTCTTAATTTTTGGTCCAGTTTTCAAATTGGTCTACATTAAGGTCCAAAGGGTCCAAAATTAAACTAAGTTTGATTTTAACAAAAATTAAATTCTTGGGCTTATTTGATATGCTTTATCTAAATATGTACTTTGATTTTTGATTATGGACCCAGTTTTCAAGTTGGTCCAAATCAGGATTCCATATCAAGTATTGTGCAATAGCAAGAAATTTTCAATTGCACAGTATTGCACAATAGCAAGAAATATCTAATTGCACAATATTGTGCAGTAGCAATTAATTTTCAATTGGAGTTATCTTTCTTTGTATAGAATAGTAGTTGATAATATATGTTGGAAATTTGTCACACATGACTATGATGTCATTTTCCAATTTTATTTGCCAATAACTTTATGTAAATAACTTCATTGGAAATTTGCCAATATAAAATGTTGCTGATGAAGCTTTTTTTCCTTATCTTATCTAAAATGTTTTTAGATAATGTATGTTGGACATTTGCCAGACATGACTATGATGTCATTTTCTATTTTTATTTGCCAATAACTTGATGTAAATAACTTCATTGGAAATTTGCCAATATAAAATGTTGCTGATGAAGTTTTTTTTTATTGTTTTATACAATAAACAATGTATATTCACTTTTACTACCAACCAATCTTTACCATTCAGTGATAACAAGCACTTTATTTTACATTTTAATATTTTATGATGTATTTAAAAGAGTAGTTATTGTTGCAAACTCCATTAGAAATTTGAATTGATATCAGTTTTGGAAAAAGGGAAACAGGGATGTGAAGAAAAGGGGGGGGGGGGTTTAAATTTTTCTCATTATAGATTTCATAAATAAAAAGAAAATTTCTTCAAACATTTTTTTGAGAGGATTAATATTCAACAGCATAGTGAATTGCTCAAAGGCAAAAAAAAACTTTTAAGTTCATTAGACCACATTCATTCTGTGTCAGAAACCTATGCTGTGTCAACTATTTAATTTTAGATTTAAAAAGTTTGAAGAAGAAATCTTTAATTGATTTGTAAAATCTTGACATTTGTTTTGTGTAAAAAAAAAACCATGTAATGTCAAAAATTTGATCACAATCCAAATTCAGAGCTGTATCACGCTTGAATGTTTTGTCCATACTTGCCCCAACTGTTCAGGGTTCGACCTCTGCGGTCGTATAAAGCTGCGCCCTGCGGAGCACCTGGTTGTGTTTTGGTTTGGGTTTTCTAATATATTGTATGCAACATGTCAAGTATATTTGTAGTATACAAATTATTAGGGATGTACATGTTAGTCTGGCATGTTTTAGTCAATGGTGACCTCATTTTTATGGTTCATTGCTTAATGTTACCTTTTTGTTATTTTGGCCAGTTTTTCTATTTTCTTATTTTCAAATTAACAAAAGGTCAACTAGGTGCATATGTCTGACTGAGATGTTTCATCTTACTTTATTTTCATAGTACATTGGACAATATAAAAAAAGAAGATGGGGTATGAATCGACAACTCTCCACAAGAGACCAAATGAAACAGAAATTGTCAACTCAAGGTCACTGTACAGCCTTCAACAATGAACAAGGCCATACTGCATAGTCAGCTATAAAAAGTTCAGAAATGACAATGTGAAACAATTCAAACGAGAAAACTAACAACCTAATATATGTAAAAAAAATATGGAAAAACATATATGTTACATATAAACAAACGACAATCACTGAATTATAGGCTCCTGACTTGGTACATATATATATTTATACATAACGAATATGGCAGGGTATAAGGAACTATGAAAATGTTTAGTTTTTGTGGTTTGGTATATTTTCCGGATACTGTACGCAGTAAGGCCCCTTTATTTAGTGAATGGAATGATTGTAAGATGTACATGTCTCTCTGCCATATTTTATATGACCTTGACCTCATTTTCATGGTTCATTTTTATGAAACACTGCATTGTTTTGTCAGTTTATCATATGCTTAAAGTTACAGGTAGATTATATTTGGTAGATATGTAACAATTGTAAGGTGTGCATGTCTGTCTGGCAGATTTATATAACCATGACCGCATTTTATGGTTCTTTGTTCAATGCTAAGTTTTCTTGGTTTTGTCATTTTATCAGATATTATTAAACATAGGTCTACTTGTTGTTGTACGAAATGAATGCAAGGTGTCATATATAAATAAGAAGATGTCTGTCTGCAAAGGTTAATTTTACTGTGACCTCATTTTCATAGAATAATGATAATATTAAACAGCAAGAATGATGAGCAAGTCGACGTTATACAAATGAGGCAAAATTTTCAGTTACCCACTAATTATGTAATAGTAGTTATTTTGTCATTAAATGATAATGTTTACCCTTTTATGTGTAGGGCAATAATATTAAAGATAAAGGGAAACTATAAACAGAAGAAATTATCAACAAAAATAGATTTACAGAGGTCAACAAAGCCTAAATGGTAAGTCTACTGTTATAAAAAGTTTTTGCCCTTGAATACTATTAAATATTTATTAAAATAAGATGTGGTATGATAAATGAGAAAACTATCCATCAGAGTTCAATTCAGTGGATGTAAGAATTGTAATTACTTATTAGAGGCCAATATATATGACCTGTAAGTATTGAGAAAACCCATACCCTATACATGATATAGTAATCTATAAAAGACAACACTAACAAAATTTGAAACAAAGCATCAATTCAAACTTCAAACAGTCAAATATACCAGACTAATTTATAAAAACAAAAAATTATGAAAAACAAAAATGACGGATATGAACCAACATAAACCACTGAACTATGTACAAGCTCCTGATATTGGACAGGCATGATATGGCTGGGTTGATATACAAATAAGAAGCAGTCTGATTTCCAATGAGACTTTTCTCCAATAGAGATCAAATGACATTTAAGGGGGCTTAAGGTAGATGGGGTGTCTAAATTATAATCGATAGAATCTTTTAATAATTTGCCAAAATGTAGTTCATATCCTGCTTGTATAAAAACATTAATAAAAGGAATGGGTCACCGGACTTATTTTCACGCTACAGGTTGTTCAAAATTGTCAAGATTTTGTATAGATTATGCATGGAAAACCTATTTTTCCGCCATAAAACGCAAACCACACCATAGAATTTTGAGATAAAATATAAGAAGATAGCTTCAATATTATGCTTTCAGATAAGAAAATGAAAAAATGGGGTCACCGGACTCGTTTTCTTTCTACATGTAAAAATGGGTAAATTCCTAACACATTCTATTGTAAAAGTAACACTATCTGAATTATCTGCCCTTGCATTTGAGTTGCCTCCCCTTATTTGACAAAGTTGGAAAAAAATGAATCAAACAAAAGAATTCTTATTTTTGTAAAATACAATCATAAATATGATCAAACATGGCATTTTCAATATTATAATGAAAATTCTTACATATGAATTACCTACAACTATAAAAATTTGAACATTTCATCAAAGATCTAGACCTTGTTTTCTAGTATTTCAAAATCCAAGATGGAGGAAGACTACTACCTTAAGGGTATAAAAATTTCAAAAAAATATTACATATTTTTGTTTTTCATAACTAATTTAATTTATAACTTCATTAGTTGTTACTTCATCATATGGTACAAAAATCATTCAAAACAATCAATTCGTTTTGGCCAAGATGACTTTAAAAATGTATATATCATTGAAAAAGCTCCAAATTATCTCCCTTTGGTGCAAAAATGCCATTTTTTGGCATTAGAATTGTTATATCTTTTTTAACTTATCAGTGACCTATATTTTTTATTATCATTTTCAAATAAGCTGTACTTAAACTAAACTATTGTAGAATTTAAGCGATTTCTGTAATTTAGTTCTTTTTTTATTTCGATATTACATCTATTTCTCCTATTAGCATGATTAGTTCAACAGAAAAAAGTACCTTTACAAAAATGTATGCTTCTTTTGAAAGTGGATTGTGAGCGTAAATGAACGGTGACCCCATTTTTTAAATTTTATTTTTCTATTAAGTATAAGATAAAGTTCATTTATAGGAAAATATAGTGAAATCCTATATTAAGAAATTTTTGATTTAGACCTGTGAGCCCCTTTAATTTAACAAAAATGGTTCACTGTACAGCCTTTGACAATGAACAAACCCCCTTTTCCCGACAGTTGTTTAAATAACAGCACAACATTTGAACGAATTGTAAACATTTGTTGCAATGGGCTTAACTTAAAAGACTGGAACAAGGAACCAAACATCAACCGGTAATATGTAAATCATAGACACAAAGCACTGAAATAAGAGTACTAACAATGAATATTCAAATGAAAGTTTATCAAAATGTTCATAAACATGATAAAATAGCCATTTTATTGCTGTATTTCTTTTCATTCATAATTTTTGAGTTTTGTGTATTTGTAGGTCAGACATCTCAGTTTTCAAGGTCATCATTCAACAGATCAATAATGAACAGAAAACTTAAAGTTGATATTTTTCTCCATAGTGCGACTTTTTTTATTAATTTGAAATGAAATGTGTTTTTTGCTACAGTTATTAGAAAAAGGAAATTTCAACATAAAGACTATTAACAAAAAGGCGTCATATCATCACGATCATAGATGCACTGGAACTTGATCATGTAAATGCAACAATGTAATTATCAATTGAAAGGAGGAACGATGAAAAAATTATTAGTATGTTGTCCAAATAAAATTGATTTGTCTTCTCATTTGAATAGCTCCATCCAATAAAGATGTACAGAGGAAGATCTTTGAAGAACAGATTGAAAAAATGTTTTGTCTAAGATTGCAGGAATATTCTAGTGGATGAAATAATTTATTGACTTGACTCTTATACAGTGGACTGAATAATTGTATATAGCAAGCAGTGAAAAAAGAAAACTAAAACTTTAACAGAAGAAATGTTTATATTATTAATTTTCAAATATAAGCATAATATTATGTACACCACAAAGGTATATAATTCAAATTGTTTGCATATTCATGAATTGCAATGAAACTATAACAAAGAAAACCTTACCTCATGAAAAGAGTAAACTATTCAGTCAGAATATGAAATATATTTTTCAGTTCTATTTTCATAATAAAATAAACAAAACAAAGATTTCAAAACAATATTTTTTCTTTTATTTAGACATGTCATCACTTTGTTTCAGTTTAGGACTTTACTCTTTGACCGTAAATATTATTATACATTCCAAAATAAGAATAACCTTTATTGTCATATAAACAAATAAAAAACATGTTTGTGGCAAATGAAATAAAAAATTAAATTTATATATAAATATATATAAAAAATATAAAAAAACTTGTATACATTTAAAACTTTTTACTACCAAACAGCATTCATTGTAACATACACATAACTGTATATTTATATCTATATATTTATAATTTGAATCCCATAGGATTTTATTTTGTCCCATGGGATATTAAAAATCCCATGGGATTTTTTCTGTCCCATGGGACAACAAATATCCCATGGGACTACAATTATCCCATGGGACAAAAAAAAATCCCATGGGATTTAACCAAAATAAATCGCCATGGGATAATGGTCAATCCCATGGGATTTTGCCCTGTCCCATGGGATATTGAAAATCCCATGTTTTTATAAATCAAATAGCAAAATAAATATAATAGTCACAGTAGAAAACCAATGAAATTATTGAATCCCATGTAATTCCGCACATTTTGGTTATATACATGACTCTGTAGCTCTTATTTGAGGCGGCGGCGGATTTGCAAATGAGTGTTTTGCAAATTTAAAGTGTCCAGTGTTAATAATATAAAAAATCATGACGGTGGTCCATTTCCTGTCATATAGATCGGTCTTTAAATTCACAGGGTCATCTTGCTTGAGACGATATAAATGAGAGATAAAGCCGAAATCAAGAATAAACTTTTATTCCTTGAAAAAGGAAAGGCCTTAGGTATCATTTTAATGCCTCATTAAACATAGGTTTGTAATATTGTATTGAGTAAATTCTCATTAGAATAGACCTCCGTCTTGAAACTTGAGGGAGTTTCATCCGGATTACAAAACAAAAAATACGGTGTTTTGATTTTTTTCTAAAAACTCAACAACTACGAAGCGCAAAACAAAACAGTTGATATCATTATGAAGCTGAAACCTTATTCTATCGTTAAGCTCTTTTTAAAGTTTCTTGTTAGTTTTCTGAGTTTTCTACGATTTTTCGAAATTTTTGTTTTGAGTTTCATTATTCTATCAAAATTTGTCTATCAACCTGGGAGTGCACTACGATTTCTTTGGTATATTGAAAAGTAGAAAGAAAAAAGTGAGAAAATGAGATATCACTTTAAAGAAGAAATATTTTCCTACAGTTTGGTCTAAATTACTAATGCTAAATATAGTTTGTACTATGTAAATTATTTTATTTCGAAACTGTTGAATGTTGAAAATTTGAAGTTGTGTGTCAACAAATACATCGACTGTCGGACACTTTGTATTTTGGTATGAGTTAAATATCTGCTTGAAATATATGTGACTTTGACATACAATTTTAAAGCTTAATCTTTTTTCTATCAAATAGTGTTGGTTTTATGAAAATGGTGATAAAAACGAATTTGCTATGATTTTTCAAAATCCCATGTTTATAGTTCACATTGACGCCATTTTGTTCAGTCAAGTTCGACACCGACGAAATTGGAAATAACAGACAAGAAATATATACAAAGACTTACGATTGGGATTGATTGTGCTTTTTATATACGGCATGTACGATGTTATTCATTTATTTTTTTGTAAATACTTTTTTTTTATACTAAATCGTTGTTTGGTAATGCAGTTTGCCATTATTAAGCGTTGCCGCAAATTACCATATATACGCAACAGCAAAACTGTTCCTTCCTTTTTAATTTTTCTCGCAGAGCAGTAGTCTATAGGTCGCAAAAGTATTCCTTTGGTGTTAAAATACATAATATGCGAATGTGGGAAAGTTTTAGCTGTTTCTAATTAGAAAATTTATTGCATCTCTGCATAATTTAGCATTAATTAACAGGTGAGCTCGGCGTTATTCATTTTTAACATCTTAAGTATGTAAGACACAAATTAGCTTATCATTGATACATGAAATATTATACCTGCAAATTGTAACATCCAGCATGCCATTGTTTATTATAACACCTGTAATCTAAGTTCTTTTATCTAGACAATATACTGCAGTTGTTAACTTTTTTCCCCCTTCATAATGATTTATTAACTTCTTTCTTTATCAGTCATATTTCACAATTGAAAAGTCATTTAGCTACATTTTTAAAATTTCTTTTATTTTGCACGAAAACTATTAAAAACTCATAAAACGTCCGATATCATCTGATTGTGACATACCTTCATGAAATATCAAGATAAAAAAAAAACTAGAATAAAAAGTTTGTTTTATACATAACTTTGCATGTGGTTGTATTAATGTTATATTTTTTTCTTGGATTAATTTATTTTCGGTTTCATGATTTATCACCTACTATACCACGTTCGTACTGCACACACAACGCAATTTGCACAATGTAAGTACCATTACTACAATAAAATATGTATTTCGAATTATCTTCTAAAAAAAAACATTTATGATTTATTTTACACCAAGCAAATTAAATGCCCCTCAGAAGGATTTTAGTTCATTATTTTTTATTACAGAAACATGCCTAAGAAGAAAAAATATCATTGTCAAGTTAGGTAACTAGTGTCAGATTAAATGACCACGTTCGATAACTTCTACCAGATAAGTAATGAGCCAGTTAGAGCGATGGGGTGTAATTAACACCCGGTCAAAGCAAGAGATGCATCATAATATTTTCTTTGAAGTCGGCCGTGTTTCCATTCCTTTTAAATATACAATTCCTTGCATGCACCAAGCATAATTGTCCATTCATTTTCTTATGGCAGTCCATATATCTAGCTCCTCTTACTTTGCATAACTTTCATAATTGATACTTATCTGCATGTTCTCATCCGTATTATGCTTGAAATATTTGCCAGTGATCATTCAGTATGCAAATTAAATTTTCATTATGTGCAATCATATAAAAAAACGTTATTTCTGGGACTTTTATTTGTTTGACTATGTGGTATATCAGTTTATAGTAATTGTTGAAGTCCGTACGGGAACATAATTGTTATCTTCTCTGTAAATTGGTCTCTGGTGAAGAGTTGCCTCATAAACAATGATACCCCATCTTCCTATTTTTATACCCTATGCAACGAAGTTGCGCAGGGTATAACGTTTTTGACCTGTCCGTCCGTCCGTCCACCAGCCAGTCTATCTGTCCTGTTTCTTGTCATCACAACTCCTCTCAAACCGACCAACAAAATTTCATGAAAACTTTTTAGATAATAAGGACATACTATGCAGATGTGCAAATCGACAGGAAATTACGAGTCAAATTTGTTCTAGAAGTTATGCCCCTTTGAACTTATTTGCTTCAATATACTACTGCATGTTTGTCCTTGCAACTCCTCTCAAACCGCACAATAGAATTTTATGAAACCTTTTTAGATAAGGACATACTATTTTGATGTACACATTTTTTTTTCTAGGAGTAAGGCCCCTTTGAACTTATTTGCTTCAAGATACTACTGCAACAGTTTGTCATTGCAACTCCTCTAAAACCGCACAACAGAATTTCATGAAACCTTTTTAGATAATAAGGACATACTATGTAGATGTGCATATCAACAGAAAATTATCGTGATTCAATTTTTTTTTTCTTATACCATTTTTTTTCTTAGTCATTTTATTTCTCCAGTGGCAATGTGGAGACTGACTGCCAAAGCGCGGCCGGCTTCAGTTATTCACAATATAATCAACCAATGAGCCTGCACCCTATGTCGGACTCTGTAACAATCATCCCATCAACCAAATATTTTGAAACATATTTAGAATTCAATAAACAGACAAGTCCATGAAAATGAGGTTAAGTTCAGATAAACCCTGCAAGACAGACATATTTGTTTTTCATTCATTATTTTTTACATAAATCACCCATTAGTTTTCTCATTTGAAATGTTTTAAATTGTTCATTTGTCATTTCGAAGCCTTTAAAACCAACTATGCAGAACAGGTTTTACTCATTGTTGAAGTCCATATGGTGACCTACATGTATAGTTATTTCTGTGTTATTTGGTCTCTTAGCTTGTGTCTCATTTACAACCATATCACATCCTCATATTTGATATTTTAATTTGTTATAATACATTTAATAATCTTTTCATACACCAAATATACATGAAGATGACCTATTTATTTCACAATATAGCATATTAAAAGAGGATTGCTAGACAGAATTGTAAATTATTGCACGCAATAGTTTATCTACTACATGTACCTTTTAGTATTTATTATTTTTGAGTATATGTCCGACATGTTGATGACGGACAGTCAATGGTATACATTAATATGTCCCGAAAACGGGCGTAAAAAAAAGCCTCAACTAAATCAAATTTTTGAAACGTGATTGATTTTATTCCTCTAATATCTATGAGATCAAATTTATAAAAAAAATTATTAATATAATTAATTTCAATGTACTAGTATACATGTAAGAATTGTTGCCATTTATACATCATGTACATTTACAATCAGTTGCTGATCAGCTCTATATTTTCATTATTTTTATTCTCCTTCACTGTTTTTTTATAAGACTCATATATATGATCTGTATTCATCATTGGGACAGGTAGCAATATATATAGGTGAAGTAGGTCCTTTTGATTGGATTTTTTTAAAGGATTTTGACAGCACTAAAGCATATACATGTAGTTCCAATTTTTAGTTGATCTTAGCTCCTTAAATGGACTGTGGCAACACATATTGCATATATACATGTAGAATGTTGTTCTTAAGTTTTAGCACTTTACGCATAGTTTCCGGTTGCAAGACTAGAATATGATACTGGCTTCTCATGAAATTCTGTCAGAACTTTGCCAATAGTTTCCAAGTAAAGTTGAACATTCCAAGATCACTCCTTCCATTTGCAATGTACATGTACAAATGTACTTGCAGCCTGAAATTAAATATCAGAGTAATTCTGTCAGAAAATCAACAATTATTGACATTCAAAAGCATATAGATGTAGACTAGTTCATAATAGGTAATGTGTCCATGGGACACAGATGAGCAACCGCTTGCATATAAAGAATGAAAAGAGTGACACCACCCAAATTTGTACTTGATCTGAGTGTTGTTGTAGTAAGCATTGCATATAAGTTTCAGAACATTTGGATGAAGCAAACTTGTGTTAAAGAAAGGAACAAAAATTCAGCATTTTTTTAATTTTGTAAAGGGGCATATCTCTAGAACAGTAAAGCGACCCCACCAAAAATTCAAACTTCATGTTTGTTTGTTTGTAGTATCATATATATATGCATTAATTGTGTATTAGTTTCATAACATTGGTAGAGGCAAACTGAAGTTGGAGAACAGAATCCAAATTTGGGAGGTACATGCAAGTTTGATAAGACTGACAATGCAAGGGTAACCTTAAAAGAAGTAGAATGGTATAAATAATTATGTGTTTATTTGATAATAGGTTCGTTTTCATGTGTTTTTGTTTTCCCTTGAGAACACATAAAATATTTTTTTATAATTTAATTTGGTTGAATATATATCGAATTTCTGAACAGAAAATAATGAAAATGAGACATAAAAAAATATAGCCAAAAAATAAACCTGTGATAAAACTGCTTCTATTGGTACATGGATGCTAAAAATCAATCCAAAATATTTTTTTTTTTTTTAAATCTAGTTTTATTTACAATATACATGAACAGCTAAAAATCTCAAGTGACAAATACTTATGGCCACACTCTGTACATGTTTAACCCTGATACTTCTATTACTAGACCTTAAGACATTTGTGTATACCTAACAGAATTAGGGGGGGGGGGGGGGGGTTAATGGTAAACAAATTGTGAATGATCAAGACGAATCCTTCAATAAGGTGTAGGGTTTATCATTTACAAATTAGGCCAATTATTTCATATTCTCAAGAAAATAAACAAATCAATCAAACCCCTTGAGGACCTTAATTGAGGGGTGGACATGGGTAAGGAGACAGGGGAATGAGGGATCAGAGAAAAGAGGGTATCTTGGAAATATATTTTGTCATTTTTATTTTGTCTTGGAGCAAGGAGATGGAAGTATTGAAGTAATCAAAAGGGGGGGGGGGGATTTTAGGGTTAAAAGGGAAGGGAAATATAGTTGGGGCTAAGCCTATAAGGAATAGAAACTGTTCCGAGGGAAGTTATGGGGTACCCCACATACATATGACCCTGACTTGGCTACGAAATTAGATATTACAAATGATGATTAAAAAAGACTAATTCATTGACACTAACGGTAGCGTAATAATGACAGTTGTAGTGCTTCATAGTAGATGTCATCCCTTCCTCTTCGGCCGTTTGCACACGGATATTTTTCAAAACTGGCCAGACATGTTTACAACTTGTCTGTAAAGGGTAAAATAAACACATAAATAAGATACCAGCTATAACGATCTATAACATTAAACATGGAACAGAAATTGAGCCGGTGCAAGGTTTCAGCCGCAGTGATTTTCAACAGTAGCGAGTATTTTGAGACAACCCCCCAAGTTTGTATTTTTCGTTATACTGATAACATTTGGCTGCCTAATATATCGAAATCTATGTTTTCTTATGTAATAACTCTACCTTCATCGTTGTATATTCGCCACAATGTCTGTTATGCATGTACACGGTCGTATTCATCAATATAGTATGCTGCTCGGCAATGGCGACCTTGAAATTCCTCTGGTCCGATGATGGCGCCAAATTAGAGGGAAGCAACTCGCGCCAGACAAAATTACCGTATTTCACCAAAATAATCAAAATTTCGCTTTTTGATAAAAAAACAGTAATACGATAACCACATTTATATTCAGTGATCGTTCATTGATATAATTACAAACATTATTTTATTAAAGCCATCAATAAAGAATTCACAATTAAGTAATTAATGGAGTCCATTGAAATCAGACCTTAAGGGGTAGAGGGGTTAAACAAAAGCTCGTAAGTTTTTTAAAAGCCTGGTGACCCCCATTTTATTTTACCTTAAAATGTTCGAAAAGTTCATAGCTTTGACATATCTGTTTTTAAAAAAATCTACCGGGGAAATTTTACGAAAAATCGATTAAACCAATATTTTTTGCCTTAAACTGAAATTAGAAAATGCAAAATGTAGACATTAATCTGAAAATAAAAGGATTTTTAAGTCAAAAACAACCAAGGCAAAGGTTTACATTTCAAATTCTAATGTTTTTTCACATAAAAATCATACTGACTTGGTTTTAAAAGTCTTTGAATTTGATGTAACCGTTATTGTTGAAAGGGTGGACATGTTTGGAAATAGGATCAAAATCGCACATTTCGCTTCAATTTGAGGGGAAAACGAGCCTGGTGACCCCCTTTTTTCTTTGCATTTTTGGATTCAGCATAAAAAGATCTACAAAATATGTGAAAATAAAAAAATTCTACCGGGGGTCCTTATTGGGGTGAGCCACCTTAAACCAGTTTTTCTGTAGGCGCTGGCTACGGTTACAGGGAAAACAGTAGTATTTAATTTTCCCAGCATTAGGTTGGCCTTTTGTGTTCCCAAGGCAGGTGAAGGAAGTCAGCGCTGTGATTGGATGTAAAGGTACAATATATTTTTTTTATTTATCTATGAATAACTGCAGTGTGTATATTTACAACATAAATTTTTAAACCTATTGAAATATTTTCTAGAGAATTATTTGAAAAGACTGGCAAAATTTGATAAATTTGGTGCAAAATGACGGTGGGCATGGATAACATAAACAAGCTCCGTTGGAAGTTGGTCATGATACTATTTGGCTTTAATTTTTAAAACACAATAATAAAGTTCTAACACAACATATAACTGTTTTATCCAGGTTTTTATCTTAAAAAGTTGTTTTAGAAAATGTTAATATTGTCGCCTATGGCAGAATAAATAGTACCGTTTTCCCTATAATGGAAATGTAACAATAAAAAAAATATTATTGTTACATCGGAGACTAATTGCCGGAATGCAAAGTTGGGTAAGGAACCGATTAATTACGAATGTAACAATAATTATTGAGGCTTACGGTTACATTGTGTTATTGTTACATGAAAAACAGCAATGTACGCTAGATTTATTAAAGGAGTAGGTCCGGTAAGACCCCTTTTTTGGCCCCAAAATATAGCAGTTTTACGAAATTGTTAAAATGTAAACTTTTAAATATATATTGGACAGTAGAATGCTTCTGCTACATAAATATTGGTTGTTTTTGGCAATACAATGCACATATATCGAGTACTAGCACCATTAAGTCACGCTAAATTACTGAAATCTTCACAATTCTATCATTTTAGCTAAATTTTAGACGGTTTTCGTGTAAAACGAAAGTGGCCGCATTCGTGTTCATCCTTAATATTGAAATGTAAGTTGTATTTTATGATAATACATAACATATATAAAGATTTTGGATGAACACGGATGCGGCCACTTTCATTTTTTACAAAAACTATCTAAAAAGTGACATTTTTCGACATATTTGGTAGATTTTTCATATTTGAGCTTGAATCGGATCGTTTTCAATGACTAAATCAGTTAAAATCTTTCACATAAACTAATTGATTCGAATGAAATAGACACTTAAGTGTTTAAAAAAGAGGTCAAATTCATTCGTCAGATGAACTTGAAATTTGAGGCCAAAATTGATCCTTACCGGACCTACTCCTTTAAATTTTCTATAGTTATGTTGCTTAATTCTTTCATATGTACTAAACAATTATACTTCTAATAATGATAAATATTAAATATATTTATTCAGCAAATGGCGTTTAAATAGTTTTACGTATTAATGGTTTTGATGTTCTTAAAGGTACAACTTAAGATTAGTAGTGCAAAAGGCAAAAAATTATTTTTGTTGTTGAGAACTCGGGCTGAGAAAAGTGTTCACTTTTTTAAGTATTGAACTGCACATCTACTCTTATTACTTTGAAGAATAGATGAAGAGATTCCTATTACCAATTTTGTTTTGGATGAAAAATTTTAAACTTGGGATTCGTTTGATACGAAACTGAAACAATATCAAGAAACAAAATTTCTTACAGCTATAGGAACAAACTCTGAAAAAATGATACATCAAAAGCAAGGTTTGCTAACTGCTAAGTTGGATACTGAAATTTGAGGTAAACCTAAAATCCGTAATGGACGGCAGTGCGATCATATTGAAAGACGACATGAAACTATACCACATGCTTTCAACCAAAATATTGGATGAGGAAGTATTTCTCACCAGAAGCATGGCAAACATTAAAGGTTGCCCTATCTTCTAAATCTATCTGAATATTGCAGAATAGAATTGCACGGTATGCAATACAGACGTTCGTAATGCGGCATCACTGGTGTGTGATGGCTGCTTGGAGTGGATTCATAAAAAATGCGTCGGACTTAAACATGCTCCAAAACCACTTACTCGGGATATGTAGAAACTGTCATTGTAAATACAAATTAAAGAAATTGTATGTAATAATTGTATGTATTGTAAATATAAAATAAACGTCATCAATTTTTATAAATTAGTACATATCACAAGTCCCATCGTACATTGCTGTTTCAAGTTCATGTAACAATAACGCTATGTAACCGTAGCCTCAATATTTATTGTTACATTCGTAATTAATCAGGTCCTTACCCGACCATGCATTCCGGTATTTAGTCTCCAATGTAACAATAATATTTTTATTATTGTTACATTTCCATGTAACCGTAGTCCAGTGCCTTTTCTGTAACAAATACGCCTTTTTTTTTTTCACCGGAGAAATAAACTGTCGGGGCTGTCACATGCATGATATTGATTTAGGATATCATGTATCATGTGTAACACTTACGGCATCCTCGTGTAAGCATTGATTTGCTGAAACTGTTACAATTTTTAAGCCTTTTTGTAAATGATTGTAAAAATATCATGCAGTCTTATAGATATCAATAATACTGCATTGGAAAGCCTTTGAAACTTGAAAAATGATCCCCAGTCCACAAAAAAACAATGACCAAATAATGTGATTTGGTGTAAGTCATCAAACATTGTCAAAATGTGTTGGATATTGATAAAAAGGGACTCCGCGTGAAGTGGTATTATAATATAATTATATACAAAGGCTCAGAGAGTGTCACCAAATTATAGCC
>NW_027267315.1:0-15599 GCF_963676685.1 Mytilus edulis | reverse complement strand
TACATGTGCATATGTATGTAATCAGTATCTTCCATAGATTCAATTTCCAAAAGTTAAAAGGATGAAAATTAATTCCTTTTATGTGTATCCATGGCAACATTCTGCATTTATTTACCATAAAATATTGCAAAAAGGGGGGTGAACATGTCATATATCCCCCCCAAAATTTGGATCAAAGTAGAATTTCAATGCCTTTGAGTGATACCTTTTTAGAAACTATTTTCTTAAATCTTCCTAATGATCAAATAAAAAATGGGTGTCTTTCGCCTCATTTTTTCGTAAAATCCAATCACAAAGTTCGTGTGATAAAAAGTTTGAAAAAAACATTGCAATAATTACCGGACCAATGTATGGTATGGACATGCAAATACGGACTGTCATACAGAAATCAGCCTATATTACATACATTACATAACCTTGATGTTCATATAAACCCAATACAAAGGCTATTTTAATACTCAGCTATCCAAAAATGAATTTTATTGCACACTAGCTCTCATATTTGAAAAATCCACAGGGGCCAAAATGCGAAACTACACACCTAACTGTGGAGTGCTACCTTAAGGTGAAATTTATTCCCTTCTACCTCAATATTTTTTATATTTTCTATGTTCTATTCGCTGTTACGATGAAAATGGTACCTTAGTTTTTAAAATTGGTTCAGTAATAAAGATTTTATGAAGGTTAGCAGTTGATGTTGAAACGCGACAAAAAGTGATTTAAAAAAATTTGCTGGATCATAGTGAAAAACTTCAAACTGTCTCTTTTTTGGGGTAAATTTCTAAAACTTTCCTCTTTTTTTTATTTGAAATTATAAAATTACCTTAAAAGAGGAAAAATTGTACAAGTTTTAGGTGTTTGAAAGCACTTATAGGTAATTTTTTGCTGTAAATAGCATACCTAGCCTTGGTTTAGAAGCTCTCAAGCAGGGTATAAATTTCTAACAGTAATGGCATCATTAAATTTAATTAATGCCAAATTATAATATAAAATCCTGCTAAAAATGTTTATTTGACTTATTCGCATTCAAAAATATAAAGCGATACATTCTGAGATTATCATATAAAGCGCAATCTTTGGTTACAAGGGCAAAGCTTACGGAGTACAAATTTAAGACCGCAACATGTCTAAGTGTCAAAATGTGTATATTTGGTTGCTAAGGACAGTAAACAATAAAATTAACATAAATTGCATTCCTAGCAGTTTTTTTTACCTTCAGAACTAAAACAAGAACATAAAAGACTAAAGATTTGTGGTCAATTTTATCTTAAAAAGTGCATTTCTGTGCTTTCTGATGTGCCATAAGGTAGCACTCCACAGTTAGAAAATAAAATTAAAAATGAGCCCCAAAATGTTTTATCATCTCTTATTCCTAGATTTCTAATACATTAACCTAACTGTTTGTGTTGTACATGTGCATATGTATGTAATCAGTATCTTCCATAGATTCAATTTCCAAAAGTTAAAAGGATGAAAATTAATTCCTTTTATGTGTATCCATGGCAACATTCTGCATTTATTTACCATAAAATATTGCAAAAAGGGGGGTGAACATGTCATATATCCCCCCCAAAATTTGGATCAAAGTAGAATTTCAATGCCTTTGAGTGATACCTTTTTAGAAACTATTTTCTTAAATCTTCCTAATGATCAAATAAAAAATGGGTGTCTTTCGCCTCATTTTTTCGTAAAATCCAATCACAAAGTTCGTGTGTGATAAAAAGTTTGAAAAAAACATTGCAATAATTACCGGACCAATGTATGGTATGGACATGCAAATACGGACTGTCATACAGAAATCAGCCTATATTACATACATTACATAACCTTGATGTTCATATAAACCCAATACAAAGGCTATTTTAATACTCAGCTATCCAAAAATGAATTTTATTGCACACTAGCTCTCATATTTGAAAAATCCACAGGGGCCAAAATGCGAAACTACACACCTAACTGTGGAGTGCTACCTTAAGGTGAAATTTATTCCCTTCTACCTCAATATTTTTTATATTTTCTATGTTCTATTCGCTGTTACGATGAAAATGGTACCTTAGTTTTTAAAATTGGTTCAGTAATAAAGATTTTATGAAGGTTAGCAGTTGATGTTGAAACGCGACAAAAAGTGATTTAAAAAAATTTGCTGGATCATAGTGAAAAACTTCAACTGTCTCTTTTTTGGGGTAAATTTCTAAAACTTTCCTCTTTTTTTTATTTGAAATTATAAAATTACCTTAAAAGAGGAAAAATTGTACAAGTTTTAGGTGTTTGAAAGCACTTATAGGTAATTTTTGCTGTAAATAGCATACCTAGCCTTGGTTTAGAAGCTCTCAAGCAGGGTATAAATTTCTAACAGTAATGGCATCATTAAATTTAATTAATGCCAAATTATAATATAAAATCCTGCTAAAAATGTTTATTTGACTTATTCGCATTCAAAAATATAAAGCGATACATTCTGAGATTATCATATAAAGCGCAATCTTTGGTTACAAGGGCAAAGCTTACGGAGTACAAATTTAAGACCGCAACATGTCTAAGTGTCAAAATGTGTATATTTGGTTGCTAAGGACAGTAAACAATAAAATTAACATAAATTGCATTCCTAGCAGTTTTTTTTACCTTCAGAACTAAAACAAGAACATAAAAGACTAAAGATTTGTGGTCAATTTTATCTTAAAAAGTGCATTTCTGTGCTTTCTGATGTGCCATAAGGTAGCACTCCACAGTTAGAAAATAAAATTAAAAATGAGCCCCAAAATGTTTTATCATCTCTTATTCCTAGATTTCTAATACATTAACCTAACTGTTTGTGTTGTACATGTGCATATGTATGTAATCAGTATCTTCCATAGATTCAATTTCCAAAAGTTAAAAGGATGAAAATTAATTCCTTTTATGTGTATCCATGGCAACATTCTGCATTTATTTACCATAAAATATTGCAAAAAAGGGGGGTGAACATGTCATATATCCCCCCCAAAATTTGGATCAAAGTAGAATTTCAATGCCTTTGAGTGATACCTTTTTAGAAACTATTTTCTTAAATCTTCCTAATGATCAAATAAAAAATGGGTGTCTTTCGCCTCATTTTTTCGTAAAATCCAATCACAAAGTTCGTGTGATAAAAAGTTTGAAAAAAACATTGCAATAATTACCGGACCAATGTATGGTATGGACATGCAAATACGGACTGTCATACAGAAATCAGCCTATATTACATACATTACATAACCTTGATGTTCATATAAACCCAATACAAAGGCTATTTTAATACTCAGCTATCCAAAAATGAATTTTATTGCACACTAGCTCTCATATTTGAAAAATCCACAGGGGCCAAAATGCGAAACTACACACCTAACTGTGGAGTGCTACCTTAAGGTGAAATTTATTCCCTTCTACCTCAATATTTTTTATATTTTCTATGTTCTATTCGCTGTTACGATGAAAATGGTACCTTAGTTTTTAAAATTGGTTCAGTAATAAAGATTTTATGAAGGTTAGCAGTTGATGTTGAAACGCGACAAAAAGTGATTTAAAAAAATTTGCTGGATCATAGTGAAAAACTTCAAACTGTCTCTTTTTTGGGGTAAATTTCTAAAACTTTCCTCTTTTTTTTATTTGAAATTATAAAATTACCTTAAAAGAGGAAAAATTGTACAAGTTTTAGGTGTTTGAAAGCACTTATAGGTAATTTTTGCTGTAAATAGCATACCTAGCCTTGGTTTAGAAGCTCTCAAGCAGGGTATAAATTTCTAACAGTAATGGCATCATTAAATTTAATTAATGCCAAATTATAATATAAAATCCTGCTAAAAATGTTTATTTGACTTATTCGCATTCAAAAATATTAAGCGATACATTCTGAGATTATCATATAAAGCGCAATCTTTGGTTACAAGGGCAAAGCTTACGGAGTACAAATTTAAGACCGCAACATGTCTAAGTGTCAAAATGTGTATATTTGGTTGCTAAGGACAGTAAACAATAAAATTAACATAAATTGCATTCCTAGCAGTTTTTTTTACCTTCAGAACTAAAACAAGAACATAAAAGACTAAAGATTTGTGGTCAATTTTATCTTAAAAAGTGCATTTCTGTGCTTTCTGATGTGCCATAAGGTAGCACTCCACAGTTAGAAAATAAAATTAAAAATGAGCCCCAAAATGTTTTATCATCTCTTATTCCTAGATTTCTAATACATTAACCTAACTGTTTGTGTTGTACATGTGCATATGTATGTAATCAGTATCTTCCATAGATTCAATTTCCAAAAGTTAAAAGGATGAAATTAATTCCTTTTATGTGTATCCATGGCAACATTCTGCATTTATTTACCATAAAATATTGCAAAAAGGGGGGTGAACATGTCATATATCCCCCCCAAAATTTGGATCAAAGTAGAATTTCAATGCCTTTGAGTGATACCTTTTTAGAAACTATTTTCTTAAATCTTCCTAATGATCAAATAAAAAATGGGTGTCTTTCGCCTCATTTTTTCGTAAAATCCAATCACAAAGTTCGTGTGATAAAAAGTTTGAAAAAAACATTGCAATAATTACCGGACCAATGTATGGTATGGACATGCAAATACGGACTGTCATACAGAAATCAGCCTATATTACATACATTACATAACCTTGATGTTCATATAAACCCAATACAAAGGCTATTTTAATACTCAGCTATCCAAAAATGAATTTTATTGCACACTAGCTCTCATATTTGAAAAATCCACAGGGGCCAAAATGCGAAACTACACACCTAACTGTGGAGTGCTACCTTAAGGTGAAATTTATTCCCTTCTACCTCAATATTTTTTTATATTTTCTATGTTCTATTCGCTGTTACGATGAAAATGGTACCTTAGTTTTTAAAATTGGTTCAGTAATAAAGATTTTATGAAGGTTAGCAGTTGATGTTGAAACGCGACAAAAAGTGATTTAAAAAAATTTGCTGGATCATAGTGAAAAACTTCAAACTGTCTCTTTTTTGGGGGTAAATTTCTAAAACTTTCCTCTTTTTTTTATTTGAAATTATAAAATTACCTTAAAAGAGGAAAAATTGTACAAGTTTTAGGTGTTTGAAAGCACTTATAGGTAATTTTTGCTGTAAATAGCATACCTAGCCTTGGTTTAGAAGCTCTCAAGCAGGGTATAAATTTCTAACAGTAATGGCATCATTAAATTTAATTAATGCCAAATTATAATATAAAATCCTGCTAAAAATGTTTATTTGACTTATTCGCATTCAAAAATATAAAGCGATACATTCTGAGATTATCATATAAAGCGCAATCTTTGGTTACAAGGGCAAAGCTTACGGAGTACAAATTTAAGACCGCAACATGTCTAAGTGTCAAAATGTGTATATTTGGTTGCTAAGGACAGTAAACAATAAAATTAACATAAATTGCATTCCTAGCAGTTTTTTTTACCTTCAGAACTAAAACAAGAACATAAAAGACTAAAGATTTGTGGTCAATTTTATCTTAAAAAGTGCATTTCTGTGCTTTCTGATGTGCCATAAGGTAGCACTCCACAGTTAGAAAATAAAATTAAAAATGAGCCCCAAAATGTTTTATCATCTCTTATTCCTAGATTTCTAATACATTAACCTAACTGTTTGTGTTGTACATGTGCATATGTATGTAATCAGTATCTTCCATAGATTCATTTCCAAAAGTTAAAAGGATGAAAATTAATTCCTTTTATGTGTATCCATGGCAACATTCTGCATTTATTTACCATAAAATATTGCAAAAAGGGGGGTGAACATGTCATATATCCCCCCCAAAATTTGGATCAAAGTAGAATTTCAATGCCTTTGAGTGATACCTTTTTAGAAACTATTTTCTTAAATCTTCCTAATGATCAAATAAAAAATGGGTGTCTTTCGCCTCATTTTTTCGTAAAATCCAATCACAAAGTTCGTGTGATAAAAAGTTTGAAAAAACATTGCAATAATTACCGGACCAATGTATGGTATGGACATGCAAATACGGGACTGTCATACAGAAATCAGCCTATATTACATACATTACATAACCTTGATGTTCATATAAACCCAATACAAAGGCTATTTTAATACTCAGCTATCCAAAAATGAATTTTATTGCACACTAGCTCTCATATTTGAAAAATCCACAGGGGCCAAAATGCGAAACTACACACCTAACTGTGGAGTGCTACCTTAAGGTGAAATTTATTCCCTTCTACCTCAATATTTTTTATATTTTCTATGTTCTATTCGCTGTTACGATGAAAATGGTACCTTAGTTTTTAAAATTGGTTCAGTAATAAAGATTTTATGAAGGTTAGCAGTTGATGTTGAAACGCGACAAAAAGTGATTTAAAAAAATTTGCTGGATCATAGTGAAAAACTTCAAACTGTCTCTTTTTTGGGGTAAATTTCTAAAACTTTCCTCTTTTTTTTATTTGAAATTATAAAATTACCTTAAAAGAGGAAAAATTGTACAAGTTTTAGGTGTTTGAAAGCACTTATAGGTAATTTTTGCTGTAAATAGCATACCTAGCCTTGGTTTAGAAGCTCTCAAGCAGGGTATAAATTTCTAACAGTAATGGCATCATTAAATTTAATTAATGCCAAATTATAATATAAAATCCTGCTAAAAATGTTTATTTGACTTATTCGCATTCAAAAATATAAAGCGATACATTCTGAGATTATCATATAAAGCGCAATCTTTGGTTACAAGGGCAAAGCTTACGGAGTACAAATTTAAGACCGCAACATGTCTAAGTGTCAAAATGTGTATATTTGGTTGCTAAGGACAGTAAACAATAAAATTAACATAAATTGCATTCCTAGCAGTTTTTTTTACCTTCAGAACTAAAACAAGAACATAAAAGACTAAAGATTTGTGGTCAATTTTATCTTAAAAAGTGCATTTCTGTGCTTTCTGATGTGCCATAAGGTAGCACTCCACAGTTAGAAAATAAAATTAAAAATGAGCCCCAAAATGTTTTATCATCTCTTATTCCTAGATTTCTAATACATTAACCTAACTGTTTGTGTTGTACATGTGCATATGTATGTAATCAGTATCTTCCATAGATTCAATTTCCAAAAGTTAAAAGGATGAAAATTAATTCCTTTTATGTGTATCCATGGCAACATTCTGCATTTATTTACCATAAAATATTGCAAAAAAGGGGGGTGAACATGTCATATATCCCCCCCAAAATTTGGATCAAAGTAGAATTTCAATGCCTTTGAGTGATACCTTTTTAGAAACTATTTTCTTAAATCTTCCTAATGATCAAATAAAAAATGGGTGTCTTTCGCCTCATTTTTTTCGTAAAATCCAATCACAAAGTTCGTGTGATAAAAAGTTTGAAAAAAACATTGCAATAATTACCGGACCAATGTATGGTATGGACATGCAAATACGGACTGTCATACAGAAATCAGCCTATATTACATACATTACATAACCTTGATGTTCATATAAACCCAATACAAAGGCTATTTTAATACTCAGCTATCCAAAAATGAATTTTATTGCACACTAGCTCTCATATTTGAAAAATCCACAGGGGCCAAAATGCGAAACTACACACCTAACTGTGGAGTGCTACCTTAAGGTGAAATTTATTCCCTTCTACCTCAATATTTTTTATATTTTCTATGTTCTATTCGCTGTTACGATGAAAATGGTACCTTAGTTTTTAAAATTGGTTCAGTAATAAAGATTTTATGAAGGTTAGCAGTTGATGTTGAAACGCGACAAAAAGTGATTTAAAAAAATTTGCTGGATCATAGTGAAAAACTTCAAACTGTCTCTTTTTTGGGGTAAATTTCTAAAACTTTCCTCTTTTTTTTATTTGAAATTATAAAATTACCTTAAAAGAGGAAAAATTGTACAAGTTTTAGTGTTTGAAAGCACTTATAGGTAATTTTTGCTGTAAATAGCATACCTAGCCTTGGTTTAGAAGCTCTCAAGCAGGGTATAAATTTCTAACAGTAATGGCATCATTAAATTTAATTAATGCCAAATTATAATATAAAATCCTGCTAAAAATGTTTATTTGACTTATTCGCATTCAAAAATATAAAGCGATACATTCTGAGATTATCATATAAAGCGCAATCTTTGGTTACAAGGGCAAAGCTTACGGAGTACAAATTTAAGACCGCAACATGTCTAAGTGTCAAAATGTGTATATTTGGTTGCTAAGGACAGTAAACAATAAAATTAACATAAATTGCATTCCTAGCAGTTTTTTTTACCTTCAGAACTAAAACAAGAACATAAAAGACTAAAGATTTGTGGTCAATTTTATCTTAAAAAGTGCATTTCTGTGCTTTCTGATGTGCCATAAGGTAGCACTCCACAGTTAGAAAATAAAATTAAAAATGAGCCCCAAAATGTTTTATCATCTCTTATTCCTAGATTTCTAATACATTAACCTAACTGTTTGTGTTGTACATGTGCATATGTATGTAATCAGTATCTTCCATAGATTCAATTTCCAAAAGTTAAAAGGATGAAAATTAATTCCTTTTATGTGTATCCATGGCAACATTCTGCATTTATTTACCATAAAATATTGCAAAAAGGGGGGTGAACATGTCATATATCCCCCCCAAAATTTGGATCAAAGTAGAATTTCAATGCCTTTGAGTGATACCTTTTTAGAAACTATTTTCTTAAATCTTCCTAATGATCAAATAAAAAATGGGTGTCTTTCGCCTCATTTTTTCGTAAAATCCAATCACAAAGTTCGTGTGTGATAAAAAGTTTGAAAAAAACATTGCAATAATTACCGGACCAATGTATCGGTATGGACATGCAAATACGGACTGTCATACAGAAATCAGCCTATATTACATACATTACATAACCTTGATGTTCATATAAACCCAATACAAAGGCTATTTTAATACTCAGCTATCCAAAAATGAATTTTATTGCACACTAGCTCTCATATTTGAAAAATCCACAGGGGCCAAAATGCGAAACTACACACCTAACTGTGGAGTGCTACCTTAAGGTGAAATTTATTCCTTCTACCTCAATATTTTTTATATTTTCTATGTTCTATTCGCTGTTACGATGAAAATGGTACCTTAGTTTTTAAAATTGGTTCAGTAATAAAGATTTTATGAAGGTTAGCAGTTGATGTTGAAACGCGACAAAAAGTGATTTAAAAAAATTTGCTGGATCATAGTGAAAAACTTCAAACTGTCTCTTTTTTGGGGTAAATTTCTAAAACTTTCCTCTTTTTTTTATTTGAAATTATAAAATTACCTTAAAAGAGGAAAAATTGTACAAGTTTTTAGGTGTTTGAAAGCACTTATAGGTAATTTTTGCTGTAAATAGCATACCTAGCCTTGGTTTAGAAGCTCTCAAGCAGGGTATAAATTTCTAACAGTAATGGCATCATTAAATTTAATTAATGCCAAATTATAATATAAAATCCTGCTAAAAATGTTTATTTGACTTATTCGCATTCAAAAATATAAAGCGATACATTCTGAGATTATCATATAAAGCGCAATCTTTGGTTACAAGGGCAAAGCTTACGGAGTACAAATTTAAGACCGCAACATGTCTAAGTGTCAAAATGTGTATATTTGGTTGCTAAGGACAGTAAACAATAAAATTAACATAAATTGCATTCCTAGCAGTTTTTTTTTACCTTCAGAACTAAAACAAGAACATAAAAGACTAAAGATTTGTGGTCAATTTTATCTTAAAAAGTGCATTTCTGTGCTTTCTGATGTGCCATAAGGTAGCACTCCACAGTTAGAAAATAAAATTAAAAATGAGCCCCAAAATGTTTTATCATCTCTTATTCCTAGATTTCTAATACATTAACCTAACTGTTTGTGTTGTACATGTGCATATGTATGTAATCAGTATCTTCCATAGATTCAATTTCCAAAAGTTAAAAGGATGAAAATTAATTCCTTTTATGTGTATCCATGGCAACATTCTGCATTTATTTACCATAAAATATTGCAAAAAGGGGGGTGAACATGTCATATATCCCCCCCAAAATTTGGATCAAAGTAGAATTTCAATGCCTTTGAGTGATACCTTTTTAGAAACTATTTTCTTAAATCTTCCTAATGATCAAATAAAAAATGGGTGTCTTTCGCCTCATTTTTTCGTAAAATCCAATCACAAAGTTCGTGTGATAAAAAGTTTGAAAAAAACATTGCAATAATTACCGGACCAATGTATGGTATGGACATGCAAATACGGACTGTCATACAGAAATCAGCCTATATTACATACATTACATAACCTTGATGTTCATATAAACCCAATACAAAGGCTATTTTAATACTCAGCTATCCAAAAATGAATTTTATTGCACACTAGCTCTCATATTTGAAAAATCCACAGGGGCCAAAATGCGAAACTACACACCTAACTGTGGAGTGCTACCTTAAGGTGAAATTTATTCCCTTCTACCTCAATATTTTTTATATTTTCTATGTTCTATTCGCTGTTACGATGAAAATGGTACCTTAGTTTTTAAAATTGGTTCAGTAATAAAGATTTTATGAAGGTTAGCAGTTGATGTTGAAACGCGACAAAAAGTGATTTAAAAAAATTTGCTGGATCATAGTGAAAAACTTCAAACTGTCTCTTTTTTGGGGTAAATTTCTAAAACTTTCCTCTTTTTTTTATTTGAAATTATAAAATTACCTTAAAAGAGGAAAAATTGTACAAGTTTTAGGTGTTTGAAAGCACTTATAGGTAATTTTTGCTGTAAATAGCATACCTAGCCTTGGTTTAGAAGCTCTCAAGCAGGGTATAAATTTCTAACAGTAATGGCATCATTAAATTTAATTAATGCCAAATTATAATATAAAATCCTGCTAAAAATGTTTATTTGACTTATTCGCATTCAAAAATATAAAGCGATACATTCTGAGATTATCATATAAAGCGCAATCTTTGGTTACAAGGGCAAAGCTTACGGAGTACAAATTTAAGACCGCAACATGTCTAAGTGTCAAAATGTGTATATTTGGTTGCTAAGGACAGTAAACAATAAAATTAACATAAATTGCATTCCTAGCAGTTTTTTTTACCTTCAGAACTAAAACAAGAACATAAAAGACTAAAGATTTGTGGGTCAATTTTATCTTAAAAGTGCATTTCTGTGCTTTCTGATGTGCCATAAGGTAGCACTCCACAGTTAGAAAATAAAATTAAAAATGAGCCCCAAAATGTTTTATCATCTCTTATTCCTAGATTTCTAATACATTAACCTAACTGTTTGTGTTGTACATGTGCATATGTATGTAATCAGTATCTTCCATAGATTCAATTTCCAAAAGTTAAAAGGATGAAAATTAATTCCTTTTATGTGTATCCATGGCAACATTCTGCATTTATTTACCATAAAATATTGCAAAAAGGGGGGTGAACATGTCATATATCCCCCCCAAAATTTGGATCAAAGTAGAATTTCAATGCCTTTGAGTGATACCTTTTTAGAAACTATTTTCTTAAATCTTCCTAATGATCAAATAAAAAATGGGTGTCTTTCGCCTCATTTTTTCGTAAAATCCAATCACAAAGTTCGTGTGATGAAAAGTTTGAAAAAAACATTGCAATAATTACCGGACCAATGTATGGTATGGACATGCAAATACGGACTGTCATACAGAAATCAGCCTATATTACATACATTACATAACCTTGATGTTCATATAAACCCAATACAAAGGCTATTTTAATACTCAGCTATCCAAAAATGAATTTTATTGCACACTAGCTCTCATATTTGAAAAATCCACAGGGGCCAAAATGCGAAACTACACACCTAACTGTGGAGTGCTACCTTAAGGTGAAATTTATTCCCTTCTACCTCAATATTTTTTATATTTTCTATGTTCTATTCGCTGTTACGATGAAAATGGTACCTTAGTTTTTAAAATTGGTTCAGTAATAAAGATTTTATGAAGGTTAGCAGTTGATGTTGAAACGCGACAAAAAGTGATTTAAAAAAATTTGCTGGATCATAGTGAAAAACTTCAAACTGTCTCTTTTTTGGGGTAAATTTCTAAAACTTTCCTCTTTTTTTTATTTGAAATTATAAAATTACCTTAAAAGAGGAAAAATTGTACAAGTTTTAGGTGTTTGAAAGCACTTATAGGTAATTTTTGCTGTAAATAGCATACCTAGCCTTGGTTTAGAAGCTCTCAAGCAGGGGTATAAATTTCTAACAGTAATGGCATCATTAAATTTAATTAATGCCAAATTATAATATAAAATCCTGCTAAAAATGTTTATTTGACTTATTCGCATTCAAAAATATAAAGCGATACATTCTGAGATTATCATATAAAGCGCAATCTTTGGTTACAAGGGCAAAGCTTACGGAGTACAAATTTAAGACCGCAACATGTCTAAGTGTCAAAATGTGTATATTTGGTTGCTAAGGACAGTAAACAATAAAATTAACATAAATTGCATTCCTAGCAGTTTTTTTTACCTTCAGAACTAAAACAAGAACATAAAAGACTAAAGATTTGTGGTCAATTTTATCTTAAAAAGTGCATTTCTGTGCTTTCTGATGTGCCATAAGGTAGCACTCCACAGTTAGAAAATAAAATTAAAAATGAGCCCCAAAATGTTTTATCATCTCTTATTCCTAGATTTCTAATACATTAACCTAACTGTTTGTGTTGTACATGTGCATATGTATGTAATCAGTATCTTCCATAGATTCAATTTCCAAAAGTTAAAAGGATGAAAATTAATTCCTTTTTATGTGTATCCATGGCAACATTCTGCATTTATTTACCATAAAATATTGCAAAAAGGGGGGGTGAACATGTCATATATCCCCCCCAAAATTTGGATCAAAGTAGAATTTCAATGCCTTTGAGTGATACCTTTTTAGAAACTATTTTCTTAAATCTTCCTAATGATCAAATAAAAAATGGGTGTCTTTCGCCTCATTTTTTCGTAAAATCCAATCACAAAGTTCGTGTGATAAAAAGTTTGAAAAAAACATTGCAATAATTACCGGACCAATGTATGGTATGGACATGCAAATACGGACTGTCATACAGAAATCAGCCTATATTACATACATTACATAACCTTGATGTTCATATAAACCCAATACAAAGGCTATTTTAATACTCAGCTATCCAAAAATGAATTTTATTGCACACTAGCTCTCATATTTGAAAAATCCACAGGGGCCAAAATGCGAAACTACACACCTAACTGTGGAGTGCTACCTTAAGGTGAAATTTATTCCCTTCTACCTCAATATTTTTTATATTTTCTATGTTCTATTCGCTGTTACGATGAAAATGGTACCTTAGTTTTTAAAATTGGTTCAGTAATAAAGATTTTATGAAGGTTAGCAGTTGATGTTGAAACGCGACAAAAAGTGATTTAAAAAAATTTGCTGGATCATAGTGAAAAACTTCAAACTGTCTCTTTTTTGGGGTAAATTTCTAAAACTTTCCTCTTTTTTTTATTTGAAATTATAAAATTACCTTAAAAGAGGAAAAATTGTACAAGTTTTAGGTGTTTGAAAGCACTTATAGGTAATTTTTGCTGTAAATAGCATACCTAGCCTTGGTTTAGAAGCTCTCAAGCAGGTATAAATTTCTAACAGTAATGGCATCATTAAATTTAATTAATGCCAAATTATAATATAAAAATCCTGCTAAAAATGTTTATTTGACTTATTCGCATTCAAAAATATAAAGCGATACATTCTGAGATTATCATATAAAGCGCAATCTTTGGTTACAAGGGCAAAGCTTACGGAGTACAAATTTAAGACCGCAACATGTCTAAGTGTCAAAATGTGTATATTTGGTTTGCTAAGGACAGTAAACAATAAAATTAACATAAATTGCATTCCTAGCAGTTTTTTTTACCTTCAGAACTAAAACAAGAACATAAAAGACTAAAGATTTGTGGTCAATTTTATCTTAAAAAGTGCATTTCTGTGCTTTCTGATGTGCCATAAGGTAGCACTCCACAGTTAGAAAATAAAATTAAAAATGAGCCCCAAAATGTTTTATCATCTCTTATTCCTAGATTTCTAATACATTAACCTAACTGTTTGTGTTGTACATGTGCATATGTATGTAATCAGTATCTTCCATAGATTCAATTTCCAAAAGTTAAAAGGATGAAAATTAATTCCTTTTATGTGTATCCATGGCAACATTCTGCATTTATTTACCATAAAATATTGCAAAAAGGGGGGGTGAACATGTCATATATCCCCCCCAAAATTTGGATCAAAGTAGAATTTCAATGCCTTTGAGTGATACCTTTTTAGAAACTATTTTCTTAAATCTTCCTAATGATCAAATAAAAAATGGGGTGTCTTTCGCCTCATTTTTTCGTAAAATCCAATCACAAAGTTCGTGTGATTAAAAAGTTTGAAAAAAACATTGCAATAATTACCGGACCAATGTATGGTATGGACATGCAAATACGGACTGTCATACAGAAATCAGCCTAGGGGGGGGACTAGGATGAAATTTGAAAAAAATAGGCAGGACAGGAGTTTTGAGTAAAAAAAAAAGGCAGGATGAGACACTTGCAAAAAAAAAAGTCAGGATGACAATTTATGTAAAAAAAGTCAGGATAAACTAAAAAAAAAAAAGCAGGACCGAATAGAGTGAAAAATAAAAAGGGCAGGACAGAGATTACAACTAAAAAAAAATGCAGGACAAAATTTTTCATCCTAGCCCCCCCCCCATAAAAATCAAATGGTAGCTCCTTAGGAAACTCTGTTGTACGATTAATTTTGACGTTTAAAATTTCTTAAAATTGAGTATTTCAATCCCAATTCCAGTTCAGTCAGTCTACTCAAGGATCAGATTCACTATACTTATAAAATTTAAAAAAATAAACCATAATCTTTTTCACTGTTTACTTCAAGTTTTATTTCGGAAATGTTTTATTTGATCTAAAGTTGTCATAGAAGAAAGAAAGAACAGAAACAAAAAACCAAAACAAACAATAATAACTTTAAATGAACACTAAACCGTGAAAAACGATGTTACCCAATGTTGAAATGCACACTTTATTGTCATAAATGAAAATGGAAGTAGAAAATGTTGAAAAGCTGAACTCAGAAGAAACAGAAGAAAACAATGATCCTAGTTCGAAACTTGTGGAAGACCTTGCTATTGAATACTCACAATATATGAAAATTGATACAGAAGCCGAGGTAATGTGTGTGCAATCAATGTAGGTACACATGAAGTATAACTCTTAACACTTCAAGTCACTTGATCAAAGTTCACCCTTCAATAGTTTTGTTAGAAGTAATAAATATTTAAATGTTTATATATTATCATATGTACAAAAGTACAACATTTTGCTACCAAGTTTCCTAATGTCAAAAGATATGAACAAAAGGAGACGGGTGTAGTGTATGAGAAAGCATCTCAACTAAATAAGTAATCAAAAGACATTTACAAATCTAAACAAACAGGAATTGGATCATTCAAGCATCAAACTATTCCAGTTCTGCCAACTTTAAAAAATGCAAATGCATGAGATTGGTCAAAATTGTAAAGATCAAAGAGAGATAAAAAATAGATCAAAGGAAAATGTCACC
>NW_027267314.1:0-32181 GCF_963676685.1 Mytilus edulis | reverse complement strand
ACAAGATTTTATTCAGGCCTTTGGAAAATATAAACGTATTATGTGTGGGTCATATCCCGAAAGACGCGAAGAGCTGGATGCTTATGAAGCAGATTTGATTCAGATCCATAAATTTTATGGTGATAAATTTTATACCTACCATAAGCTGTTCTCCGCAAAGGCAGCTACACTCCTAAGAGAGAAACACATCAAGGTCGATTGGAGCAAAAGAGACCGTGACATTCTTTCACTAGTTAGTGGGGGTATTAGAGTAAATGCATGCAACTTATGTCATCAAGTTGATCATGCCACAGAATTTTGTTCATTGCAGATTTCTGATCATCAGGGTATACATGTAGATAGCAACTTAGGTAACAACAGGTCAGTCAGACCAAACATGCAAAACAAGCTTGATAAACAAGGTCGTAGTAGAGTATTTTACGACGGTAAAGAAGTATGTAACAATTATAATAATGTCAGGGGTTGTTTCAGAACAACATGCAACCTTCTTCACGCTTGCTCAACTTGTAGATCTACAGGTCACCCAGCACATACATGTACAGGTAATAGACAAAACCATCATGTACCTCAAAAATATTCACAAACCTACAAAAATAACACTAGTAGCAAAGATGTTACTCAGACTAAACCTGATAACAAATCATGACTACATATACATGTACCTTTGGAAGATTATTCGATGAAAGCATCAACTCCTATCAACATAGAAAAACTTGATCATGAGCTGCAGAATCATCCAGATATAAATTTCAGATCATATTTGATAAATGGATTAAGAAATGGTTTCGATTCCATGGTAAAATACGATACATGGGATACAAAAGTATGCAAAAATAATTACTCAGCTAGGTCGCAATCTACAGTTGTTTCAGATTTGATTAAGAAAGAATGTGAAAAAGGTTTTGTGTATGGGCCATTTCAACATAGTCCTTTTCCTCGTTTTAGAGTAAGCCCTTTAGGGGTAGCAACAGGGAAATATTCAGATAAGAAAAGATTAATTTTAGATTTGTCGTCACCACACAATGATGAATGTATGAGTGTTAACGACATGATAGACAAAAGTGATTGTTCTATGTCTTATGTGAAAATAGATGATGCTATCCGCATCATTTCAAATGTGGTAGGAAAGCAAGTCTTTCCAAGTACGATATATCCGATGCATTCAAAATTTGTCCTTACAAACCTACACAGTGGCCGCTATTCTGTTTTAAGTGGAAATCTATGTATTATTTTTATGTTAGACTCACCTTTGGATGCCGTTCCAGTCCTAAAATTTTTGACACTGTCTCCCAAGCAGTGTGTTATATTGCTGAGAAAAACTATAAGGTACAGCATATCTTGCATTAATTAGATGATTTCCTAACAATCGATCATCCCGACGAAGATGGAGAGAGGACAATGGCAATTATGATGACAATATTTAAACGGCTTAACATTCCCATTGCTAGTCATAAAACAGTTGGGCCTACTACTTGTTTAGAATATTTGGGTATCATACTAGACTCACAAAAATTGGAAACTAGATTACCTGATAATAAAGTGCAAAGGATATGCAATTTTATCCGCAAAATACTCCACAAATCATCTTGCACAAAAAGAGAACTTTTACAGTTATTGGGACATTTAAATTTTGCTTCCAGGGTTATTTTACCTGGAAGGTCTTTTGTTTCTTATTTGATTAATTTGTCAACTACAGTCAAAGATTTGTCTGACTTTGTGCATTTAAGCACAGAATGTAGAACAGACTTGGATTTTTGGTTACGTTTTTTGTCAAACTGGAATGGCATTACTATGTTTCATGAAAATGAATTTACAAGTAGCTTTGATATGGAATTATTTACAGACGCTGCCTCAACAATAGGATTTGGGGGCTTTTTCCGGGGGAAATTCTTTTATTCAACCTGGCCTTTGGAATTACCATCATTGACAAACAACCTTTCAATAGCCTTTTTAGAATTATATCCTATTGTTGTAGCAGCACTGCTTTGGGGGCCAGAGTGGTCTTCTAAAAGAATATTATTCTGGTGTGATAATGAGGCCACTGTAGCTATTGTGAAAAAGGGGAGATCAAAAACTTTAGAAATTATGAAATTGATGAGACAGCTGACTTGGTGTGCAGCTAAATATAATTTTTACTTTAGTGCAAAACATGTTCCAGGTTATAAAAACCAAATTTCGGATGCTTTGTCTCGTTTACAGATCACCCGTTTTCACAAGCTGGCCCCAAAAGCAGAACAGAGTCCATGCATAGTTCCAAGTGCATCAGAAGTAATGTGGCACTGAGTGAAACAGTTAGTAAATTATGGAATTTTTCTATTTCTGAAGGGACAAAAGTGTCATATGAGACTGGTTATAATCATTTTTTAAAATTTTTGCTATTAAATGGTATAAGTGTTACTGACAGCAAGCCTCATTCAGTGTCAGAAGATCTGTTGATATATTTTGCTACACATTGCTTTCAACATCTCAAGCTACAGTGCTCTACCATTAAACTATACATATGTGGAATTAGACATAGATGCTTAAAGGACAACATATGTTCTCCTTTCAATAATTCTAGTAACAATTTAGAGAGACTGTCCTTGTTTTTAAATTCTATTAAAAGATTACAAAAACCAATCATTAAAGATCGCTTACCCATAACTTTTGATATCCTTCAACATTTATGTGTTAAGCTTAAAGAAGGAATTTTTTCACCTTTTATTGACCAGATGTTATATACTGCTTTTACAGTAGCTTTTTATGGTTTCTTACGATGTGGCGAGTTTACAATTCGCAGGTCAAAATCATTTGATTGTAACAACAATTTATGTATATCTGATGTTTTATTTTATTCTGACTATGTTATTTTACATTTAAAGCAATCTAAGACTGACCCTTTCAGGATGGGTGTTGATATTCAACTTCACAAGCTAAATCATGATTGTTGTCCATTTAAAGCTTTACATGATTATTTGATTGTAAGGAACACCATGTTTAAATTTCAAAATAATAATGCTTTATTTATTGACGAATCTGGTAAAGCTCTAGAAAGAGAATTTTTCATCTGCAAGTTAAAGCATCTTTTGGGTATCTGTGGATATAATCCCCAGTCCTTTAACGGACATTCATTTCGAATTGGAGCTGCGACAACAGCTGGAAAATCTAATATTGAGGATCACTTAATTAAAACATTAGGTAGATGGAATTCTAATAGTTATTGTCGCTATATAAGAACTAGTAAAAATGTAATTAAAAAAGCACAACAAAAGTTATCATCATGATTCTTGTATATTTCCATCACGTCATATCCCATGTAAAATAATTTTTGCCTTTATTCTTATTTTATACCATATAGTGTACATTTGCACATGTACAATACATGCCTGTAGATATTAAACATTTGAGTATTTTATGTATCATGTATTTGATTGTTTTATTTTTAAAAACTGATTCATATGATTAAATACATAGTTAATTATTTCTATCTTTATTATCAGTGAAGTATTGAAGGTGTCCAAGGCCAATTTAAGTCCATCCCCTTACAACCACATTCCTATTCATTCCTTGGGGGTCACTCAGCTGTTTCACATCTGATTTTTGGACCATTACGAAATTCACCACTGGTTAATTTCTCTTCTTATCCCCAAGTAATTAACTACTTTTCATCTCTCCACCGTCAATTCAACCCCTTTTCGTAGCACCCTGCTACGAGATGAAGCATCGCTTCATCCCCTTTTTGGAACCCTCTGCGTTCCAGTTGATTGGCGGAGTGTCCATGTCCACGGGGCTTGGCTACCCACTATACCTGTTAAGAATTGCACATGAGGTGTTCCCGCTACCGCTCTCTATGTACACGACGTCACCGTTGTTGTGACGTTAGCTTTTCAGAGTTCAATACATGTATCATTGCAAGCAGACGTTCTTATTTACTAAGCCTTAATTTGTGTCCGATACAACCACTCTACGATATTGGTACCGAGACCAGGATGAATCTGAAGCTACGTTCGATACGAGCAGGACATAGAAGTGCAGTTTCCAGACTGATAAAGAAATTTGAAGACGTTCAACAAGAAGAGAATGGAACCGTGGACACGGAGGATTTGTCAAACATATTGGATAGTCTGAAACGGAAGCAAGAAATATTACGCAAGTTAGATGAGGACATAGTACAGGAACTGGACGACGGAGATATTGAAACAGAGATCGTTGAAGCAGATGAGTATGCATTTAACTTAGAAGGTAAAATTCGTCAAGTCAACAAATTTATCTTAGTCAAAACTACAGCGTTGAATACACACGCAGAAAGTTTTACTCCACGCATAGAAACTACTCAACCCGTTCATACTATAAACTCTTCATATACAGAACATCAGAACAATTCAAATTACCGTTTGTCAGATTTTCGCCCATCCGTTAGCTCAACTAGTGAATACAACAAACTACCCAAGTTGAATCTCCCTACTTTCGATGGAGATATACTTCAATGGCAATCATTTTGGGACTCATTTGAGACAGCCGTGCATACAAACCCAACCTTAAGCAACGTCCAAAAATTCAACTATTTGAAATCGTTACTTCACGATGAAGCTCTAAAATCAGTGACAGGTTTTGCGCTCACTAATGCAAACTATGAAAAGGCAATTTCCCTATTACAAGAAAGATATGGTCAGCAACATAAAATTACACAGAGATATATGCAGGAACTCATTGATATTACGTCGCCTAGGTACACACTTTTCAACCTCCGACATTTTTATGACAACATTGAAATTTACATAAGAGGTTTAGAATCACTAGGACAAACTGATGTTTCATACGGAGCGCTGTTAGTGCCAATAATATTGAACAAACTACCAGGAGAAATTCGAAAAAACCTAGCAAGAGAATTTGGGTCCACAAACATACGCTTAGCAGACTTACGAAAAGGAATATTTAATGAAATAAATATCATGGAAGCCGGTAACTCAACAGACAGTCATGAAAATCCTACCGCTACTGCAGCATTTTTGACGAACACAAAACCGCGAAATCGACAATCAAGTCACAACCACCAAAATAAGAATCACCAAAACACTAACTTCAAATCTAAACAGTGCGATTATTGTCACGAATCACACGCCTCGGTAAATTGTACCAAAGTAACTGAATATAAAGATCGCATGTCAATAGTAAAAAGAGACCGCCTATGCTTCAACTGTTTAGGACATCATAACTTGGTTGATTGCAAGTCAAATAAAACATGCAGAAAATGTCATAAGCGTCATCACACGAGTTTATGTAAGGATAATGCACAAATAGATAAAGAAGATAGTGTGAACGTAAGTACCATTCAACACAACGCGAAGGAAACGGACACAATTTTACATTCACAGGCAACCACGAATGTCATGCTCAAAACCGCAATTAATCCTGTAAGTTCAGGACTACAATCTTTAGATGCCAACATTCTTTTTGATGAGGGCGCACAGAGGTCATTCATCACAGAAGACTTAGCCGCTAAATTGCAGTTATCAATAATTGGCACAGAAAGTTTAAATTTATCCGGGTTCGGGGACAGTGCACAAAGTACGAAAATTAGACACTTAAAAACTGCAACTATTTATTTGCTCACAGACGAAGGAAAATTGCCGATCAGAGTATTGATCGTACCGGAAATCGCCGCACCACTCCAAACTTACATCCGCAAAGCTGCTAAATTGTCATATTTATCCGAGATAAAACTCGCACATCCAGTTACCGCGAACGACAATTTCCAAGTCTCAGTACTCGTAGGAGCCGACTACTATTGGTCAATTATAGAAAACCATATCATTAGAGGTGAGGGACCTACTGCCGTGAAATCAAAAATAGGTTATTTACTGTCAGGACCACTTCACGGTACACCAAGTTACAATGACCAACCAACATCTATGATGAATGTAATGACATCAAGAAAGACAGAAGAATGCGACTTGGAGAAATTTTGGAAGTTAGAAACACTCGGAATTGAGCAAATAGATGAGAAGGAAACAGGGAACAAGGCATTAAGAGAAGTATATGAGAAGACATGTATCAGTTACCATGACAACAGATATTTTGCTACATTACCCTGGAAAGAAGAGCATCCACCATTACCAATGAACAAAGAAATAGCCCATCGCAGAACAGAAAACGTAATTAAACGACTGAAGAAGGAACCGCATTTGTTACAAAAATACGGAGAAATAATAGGTGAACAAGAAAGAAGAGGATTTATAGAGAAGATAGGAGAAGACACAGCGACTAGTAACACAGTACACTACATACCGCATCATGCCGTCAAAAAAGAATCGTCGACTACACCTATTAGGATAGTGTTTGACTGTAGCTGTAGAGCAAGACAAGAAACTCCTAGCTTAAATGACTGTTTAATGGATACACCACCTGATCTAAACGAGTTAACAGGTATTTTACTTAGATTTCGATTAAATCAATGGGCAGTTTCAACAGATATTGAAAAAGCGTTTTTGAATGTTGGTTTAGAAGAGAAAGACCGTGATGTAACTAGATTTTTTTGGTTTTCCGATCCTACAGACTCTACAAGTCCGCTCTCAGTTTACCGATTCAAATCCGTCTTATTTGGAGCTACCTGTTCTCCATTTATTTTAAATGCAGTTGTTCAAAAGCACCTAAGTGAAAATACATGTGAATGGACTGATGCCATACAGAAGGATATTTACGTTGACAACATAATTTCAAGTTTTCCAACCGAGAGCCAATTACTACAATATTTTGACACATCTCGTACCTTATTTGCAAAAGCGGGATTTAATTTACGCTCTTGGGCATCAAACAACAAGACTTTACAAGATCGCGCAACGTCAGAAAATGTACTTGATAATGACAAACTTATCAAAGTATTAGGACTTAGATGGAATACAGACAAGGACACGCTTACTTTCGCAAAACAGGAATACATCGAAATGGAGGATCATTTGATTACAAAGCGTGAAATTCTTAGACAATCTTCAAAAATTTACGACCCTCTAGGAATTATAAGTCCGATAACAGTGAGGAGTAAAATGTTCATGCAGACCCTATGGGAGAAAAAACTGGATTGGGATGAACCGCTATCGCCAGAAACTATAATGGAATGGAAAGAAATTCAACGAGACACACATGAATGTATAGAGACTGAAATTTCAAGACCGTATTTCAAAGAAAGGAGATCAACGGAAGATATTTCACTACACATATTCACAGATGCAAGTTTAAAGGCGTATGGAGCATGTGCATATGTAGTTTGCGGGAACCAGTCAACGCTGATTATGTCTAGAAACAGAGTTGCCCCATTGAAAAACATGACAATTCCGAAACTTGAGCTCATGGCAGCAGTGATAGGGAGTAGATTACTGAAACATTTGAAGTCACATATAAGCTTTTCACAGGCAACACTTTGGAGTGACAGTCAAATTACACTGAGTTGGTTAATGACTAAGAAACAAGTACCGATTTTCGTCAAAAACAGAGTTGCGGAAATAAATCAGCTTACGCATGGATTTTCCTGGAGATACTGTCCGACTGATTCAAACCCCGCAGACTTACTTTCAAGAGGAATGACAGCTGTAAGGTTTAAAAATTGTGATCTATGGATGAAAGGCCCCGGATGGATTGTTGATACTAAAAAATGGCCTCAGTGGAAAAAAGAAGCTCTAATATGTACAACTCTAACCAAAGATAACTTATCAACAAACACAAACGATACAGCGACAAGTATTACAGTGGGAATAAATAAAATCATGGATATAGATAGGTATGGAGCGTACCAGAAACTTTTACGTGTAACAGCATATGTATACAGATTTATTTACAACTGTAAAAATAAGAAAAAACGTAGTGGGAATTTAAATGTAGAAGAAATTCAGATAGCATCCGTTGCTTGGATACAGGATTCACAGCTTCGAAATTACCCGGATGTGTTTCACAGTTTACAACAGAAAACGTCAAAAAATAATCTTGTAAAGCAGTTGAAATTGTATCTGGACGAGAACAAGTTAATACGTTGTGGCGGACGTTTAAACAACGCACCTATTGCCGCTTCAGCCAAGTTCCCGATATTATTGCCAAATAAGGATACATTATCAACTCTAGTTATAATGGATGCCCACAATAGACTACTTCACTCCGGATTAGAAAGTACTGTCACTTCTTTACGACAGTTTTACTGGATTCCAGCAATCCGACAATATGTGAAAACAATTATTCACAAATGTGTTACTTGCCGAAAGGTTACAGGAAGACCGTATCCTACTCCGGACCCACCGCCTCTACCAGCAGACAGACTAAGAGATTCACCGCCGTTTACTGTAACAGGCGTTGACTTTACTGGTGCATTGAGCATCAAAACTAAAAATGGAGTTGGAGGAAAAGCGTACATTTGCCTATTTACTTGTGCGAATACAAGGGCCGTACACCTAGAAATTGTAGAAGATCTTACAGAAGAGACATTTATTTTAGCGTTTCGCCGATTTACTAGCAGGAAGTCGTTACCAAAAATCATGATATCAGATAATGGTACAACCTATGTAGCTTCGGCAAAGAAAATAGAGTTTCTGACCAAGTCACCGTTATTAAATGAACAATTAAATTCGTATGGAACAGTATGGAAGTTCATACCGAAACGTGCACCATGGTACGGTGGTTGGTGGGAAAGATTAATAGGTTTGACAAAAAATTGTATTAAAAAAGTTTTAGGAAAGGCATTTGTGAGTTTACGTGTACTTGTAACTATCGTCACAGAAGTGGAAGCTATTCTTAATGATCGTCCGTTGACGTACCTATCATCTGATCCATCGGATAATGAACCATTGACACCCTCACATTTACTCTACGGAAGAAGAATTACGAGTTTACCGTACACCGGAACTTTAGATGGAAACATTGAAAATTCAAAAAACTTAACACAAGCATCAGCTAATAAATTGTTACAGATTCAAAATCATATCATTGACAATTTCTGGACAAGGTGGAAACGTGAATACCTTACATCACTTAGAGAACAACATCGAACTAAAGGAGTGGACAAACAGAACATTAATATTGGAGAGGTAGTTCTAATACATGATGAAACTTCAAGAACAACTTGGAATGTAGGGATCGTCGACAAATTGATTCAGGGACGAGATGGGTTTAGCAGATCAGCTATTTTACGGACTAAAAATGATCAAACGTCTAGACCTATTAGCAAGTTATATCCTCTAGAACTAACATCTAATGAATACACAGGACCGTGTGATGAAATACTACCCGCCAGACGAGCGAAGACCGATGCAAAGGAAAAGATAAAGATGTGGACCAAATGAGACTATCGTTTAATTTCATGGACTGTTAACTATTCGTGCTTTATTATAGAAATAATTTTATTTTATTCGTGCTCATGATCAAAGACAGTTAAAGCTATTCAAAGTTTTCAGAGACAGTAATTCAAAGTGAATTTTTCATAATTTATTTTCATTTTATTGTAATTAAATTCATTTGCGGGCCCCCAGAATGTTAAGAATTGCACATGAGGTGTTCCCGCTACCGCTCTCTATGTACACGACGTCACCGTTGTTGTGACGTTAGCTTTTCAGAGTTCAATACATGTATCATTGCAAGCAGACGTTCTTATTTACTAAGCCTTAATTTGTGTCCGATACAACCACTCTACGATAATACCAAGTGTCGTCGACAGGGCCTGGAGCAAAATTTTCCCAGCTGAGATACTGACTCCCAAAGGGCAAACTTATATTATAATAAAAGTGAAACTTTATCAAGCCTTTGTTATCAACAGCCTTATCAATTTGTTGAAGTACTTGCGTTAGGTTTAGTTATTTGTCTGGTTCTGGTTTTTATATGGTCAGTAATTGTGGTTCTTCATCTAAAGACTAGCCGAGAGACTAGCATTGGTCCCGTGTGGTATATACATGTACATGTTTATGATGAGTATGATTTGCCACCAGCTGTTCCAGGGTTAAAGGGCAACACATAAAGAAACTATGTTATAGAGGATCCTCAAACTTAAGTTAGAGGTCTGAAGGTAATCATGAGGCACAGTAGTATCCAGGATCACATAGAATGTGTTAGGGGCGTCACTTGGCATTCGTCGTTCCCTATATGTGCTAACATGTCATGTAGATCTCAAGTCATCACTGGGCATCCGTCTATCAATATTACTTAAGATGTCATTTCCTCAAGGACAAAAGAATAAAAGGGCATTGAGGACCCCAAATTCCTAAAGGTTTTACAGAAAAAAGCTTAGACAATCTATGGCACATCTAGAAACCTTATAAATAAAACAAAATTGTCATGGTTTGCTTAACATAGGTGGAATCTTATTTTCTTAAGGAAATAGTTTTGCTAAATTGTCAGACTTTACAAACTATCTCCAATAATAAACATTGTATTAGTGTAACTTTTCACCCCTTTATCATATTGAAAAAGAATACACAAAAAAAGCATTGTATGAAAGGTTTATTAGAAACATTTTAATATATTAAAAACAAGACAAAAAATTAAACAATACAAAAAATAAATTTCATAATAATCAGTCTAACCAAATCATTTTTTTATGTAATGTTCCTTTTATACCTATCTAAATTTATGTTTTATAAAACTTCCTCTTATAGACAATTGATTTTAACATAGAAAACACCAAATGGGAAGGACAAAGTGTCATACTTATATTTCCCCTACAACTTAGACTTCCTTGATAAATAAAAGTAAAAACTAGTTCAAGAGATCAAGTTATAGTGAAAAAAATCAAGTTGATGTTTGCAAAATGACAACAAAATTATGCCATCCTTCATATATTATACTAAAAGTAATGTAAATTCTGACTTCATTCATAATTTTTTTTTAAATGACTTGTTAAATATTACTTACAAAAGATACTGTTAAGAAACTGTTAAGAATTGCAATATAAGATAAAATGTTAAATAAAAGTATGAATTTTTATTTTACAAATATATATATTAGTTTGTAACTTTTATTTAAAGAATCTTAACCAATGTTATTCCAAAGATTCCATTTACTGTAAACCAACTTAATTTCGTGGATACTTTATGTCGCATTTGGCCCTTTCTAGCCCACTGTGCAACGAAATTATTTTTGCAATTATAAAATTTACTTAATGTAATAAGATAAGCAAAGATACAAGTTTTACATGTTCACGACGATTTATATTTGCGTTATGTTTCTACTCATGAAAGTTGTAAAAATAATTAGCTACCGAAAATAATAGGTTTACAGTAATTAAGGCTTTTTGATATCTGTTGTCTTTGAAATTTAAAATCTAACAAGGCATCATCGATTCAAATAAAATCAACAATATTTTCTATCCACTCAAAAATCTTTTAGATAATATAATTTCAAACCATAAACAGAATAATAGAATGTAAATTATGTAATCATAATAAATAAGTAAAACAAGGCAATTAAGGCATGTCTAAAAAAATTAACAAAAGTACATTAGGCTTGATGTAAACAGTGAAAGTGATTTCTAGTCCATAAATTCATAAGTATATTCAATTGTCAAATATCTAATCATATATTTAAAGTTTTATTTCAGCTTTAATTCAAAACAAAATCCAGGGGCTCTTTTTTTAAAACAAAAAAATCTTACATCAATTGTAATTTGTACCAAATTTTTCCCGTTAGTTTTGTAAATTAATCGACAGCTCTTACAATCAAATATTTTGATACATGTTCAAACTTCAAACATTGAAAAAAAAATCTACTCTGACCATACCTTACCAAGGGTGAATTTAAAAAGAAGCAAATTAATTTATTTTATATTTATAGATATTGAATATCTAAAGATCAGCACCTCTGACTGCCAATTTGTTGTAACATACAAATAAATATTATCACAAAAAAAAACCCAACACATTACTACAAAACAAACAATGTGTAAATTTAACAATTGTCACAAAAAAAAACAACTTCAACTAGTATAACAACTATGGCATCTTATATTCATATATGCCATTAACAATCACATCACATTAGAATGAAATTCAAAACAGTGTGGCTGTGGCCATTGATTGACACATTAAATTCATCCATTGACTGGGACAATTTACGTGAACGTTTGTCTGTAACGACCACTGTTCACGCCGTACTTACGATAGACATTTAAACTGTGGGGTCACCAAAGGTTTCTTAACGCCTTTAATTATAAAATAATTCAAAAAATTAACCAGGAATAACCTTTATGTTTTGATTTATATAATTGATATAAATCAAAACATCGTGTTATTTCTGATTAGTTTTTCGAATTACTTTATTAAGGTGTTGAGAACCTTTGGTGACCCCATAGTTTAGCAGCACCTGCATACGGGGTATATATCTCCCAATTGATACGATATTCCCGTGCTTGCATTTCCTATCATGATTTTCTTGATAGAGGGTTACTGCTCACAAGGAAGCTATTAAACCAAGAGTTCCAAATGGTGAAGTTGAAATCATCCCTTCGTAAATTTTACGGACGCCATCACGAGTTGGTTGACCGTTATGGAATAACCGTTTCACAAATGATATCGGATATGTTCCTTACGTCCTAACTACAATCCCCTTCCCTTTCATGAATGTGACCTACCGAATTAGACTATTTACCGGATTTGTAATCACATAAGCAACACGACGGGTGCCACATGTGGAGCAGGATCTGCTTACCCTTCCGGAGCACCTGAGATCACCCTAGTTTTTGGTGGGGTTCGTGTTGTTTATTCTTTAGTTTTCTATGTTGTGTCATGTGTACTATTGTTTTTCTGTTTGTCTTTTTCATTTTTAGCCATGGCGTAGTCAGTTTGTTTTAGATTTATGAGTTTGACTGTCCCTTTGGTATCTTTCTTCCCTCTTTTAGGTGTCTTTAAAAAGTACATAGTGAGTAGTAGTTGTTACATACAAACGTTCACTAAATTGTCCCAGTCAATGGATGAATTTAATGTGTCAATCAATGGCCACAGCCACACTGTTTTGAATTTCATTCTATTTAAAATAATATTTAAAAAAGCACTAAAATTCCATTGCAGTACTTTTCTATTTCAAATCAAGATAACTAAAAGTTCATAGTTCAGATTGCTTTTTTAATATTTCCAATATATTTTACTAATTTCATACTTGATTAATTCTGTAGTTATTGAAAAGAAGAAAAGAACAAGTAAAGATACTGATTTAAATTTGAATCCAGAAAAATGTTGGAACATGCTTATCTTCAAATCTGCAATATTATCTTAATTCATTAACAATTTTTATAATCCTTTATTGGAATAAAATCATTATAAAATTTGTTCACCTTGCTATTAACTGCTGACATATTTCAACCATTTCTTTTTTAACAGTTTATGATTCTTAAGATAAACATAAATAAACATGATTGCTGCACCTTATGTATTGTCCTCAAAATATGTTTACAAAATAACAAATCTATAACAACTGATAAAGCACATAGAACAACTTTACATATTGTTATAATGTCCCTCACCTCATATTAAACAGCAAAGTTATACTCATGATTTTACCCAAAACCTAAAAGTCACTCAAAAAATAAATAAACACCAATACTTCACCCACATTTTCATCATTTGAAAAATTGCAGTTTAAATTAGTTGCTTGCTTACAGAGAGCAAATTTTGTGAAAATGAAAATAATCACTGATAATGGGTATAGCCAGAAGCTCATCACAATGATCCTTGTTATAGACTCCTGCTATTGATAATTAATTTAATGTAGTCAAAACTCACAAACACATAAATTATTTCATTTGCAGCAGGTGACCTTTCCTAATTATTATTATTCAAAATAGAAATCTGTCAATACTCATTTCATAATTTTTCTCATTTTTTTTTATTGTCATAAAAGTCTTTAAATTAAATGGAGTAGTTTATCAGTAACAGAAATAATGTTATATCCTTTATGAACTAAAATATCTGATATATACACTATTATCTCCCTTGCACTACAATACCCTTTAAAGCTGATTATTTTTATTTTGAAACAACTATCAAACAGCAGTATTTTTAATTCAAACAATGTATTACATATGATCTTATGTTTAATACTTATCTAAATGAGGTAGAGTTAAGGCCCTTTACCTTTTATTAATACAAAAGTAACAAATTGTCAAATTACAAACAACTAGTTCAAAAGGTCAGATGGCAACTTAAAAAAATAATAATAAAAGATAATTTATTATTTAAAGGATTTTTCTGTAAATTAAAAAAGTGTTTTACAGACTTATAAACAAGGTGATATTATAGAATAAAAAAAATATAGAGATTGTCAAAATTGCTCAACATTGTCAATTTAACAATTAAATATAGAAAACTCAAAAGATATCTTGATTTTAAAAGGTTTGAATCATAAAAAAAAAGTAAGAAGATTGCAAATTAGTAGATTGTACCTCAAGATATAATAAAAGACTGATTTCTAAAGAATCAAAATTATATAAAATTTTCATTCTTTTTCAAAACAAATACTTTTAACATAAATGACATAACCTGTTACGGTCACTTCATAAATATATATTGGCCACTTACTAAAAGGGTACTAGCCTACTCAGTACTGGTAGCCATTTTCTAAATGTTTTTTACCCTGAATAGGAACATCAGACAGCAAAAATTAATTCATTGCTTTAATACTGTTTTTATAAGATGTTGTAATGCTTTAAATTTGATTTGATAAGATAATCTGCACTAATGGCAGTACTCTTATTAAAAGATAAAATAAAAAATAACACCTATTAATCAAACTTTCATTAGAATATCATCTGTTAAGCCATTGGCATCACAAATTCTGTCTAAATGTCCCCTGTATGTGTGAAGATCCTCCATAAATGATGGAATTCTTGTGTATTCTAATTCTGCTATATCACTGATAATGTCTATATCTCTGTAGGATATTTTCCCATATCTTAACAAAGAATGAAAGTCTAAATGGCGTCTGTTCTTCAAAATCTGTAAAGCTCCATCTAGATATACTTGATCTTTACAAAACGCACCTGTAAAAATAATACATTTTATTGTTGTTGTTTTTATCACTTATTGTGAATTCATTTATTTTCTTTCTTTATTTTACAAGGTTCATGCATATATGTCCTGTACGTTATTATGTATTTAGGTTGATTTTTTAGCTTATACAATTCTTTTCCAATATTCATTTTGAGGATTGGACATCCAGTTTTTACAATTTTGTTTTCATTTTTACAGATTTTGGACTTGAGGTGTACGGTCACTTGGTACTTTTTGTTGTAGTTTTAAATTAAACCAAACTTTTGTGGAAAGACAATTACATTTTAAATTCAATTGGTGGAAAATTTAATTTAAATACATTATATTCTTTGTAAAAAAAAAAAAGTCCAACAAGCTTGATTGATATGTTCTAGTCCTGTCATGTTAACAGTAAAGGTTAGAATTTATGCTTTGATGGAACAAAAGGTATCACTTAACAGACATATTTCACCTTCTTAATTTTCTGCAAAGTAGTTAATATTATTGGACCAAGATAAAAAAAAAAATCAAATCAACATATGAAATTTTAGAGCCTAAGGGTATCATGATCACATAATATTATTTTCCCTCTAATAACAAATTCTTCACTATACCTGGTCTGGATGTATCAGCTTGCCCTCTCTTTGCCCGTATACAATAGTCCCAACGTACTTGTGGATCGTTGACAAACTTCCCTAAATCTATGAATAGTTCTTTCAAAGACAAATGTGCAGCTTTATACACTGTATAATACAATAGTGCACATCTCCATAAACATGGATCTTTCCTTAACAGTACACTATGAAGTGAGGCTAATCCTTCCTCAGTTGGATTCATTGGAGCCATACCTAACTCAGTCCGCACTTTCCAATTACTCCATGGTTGGAACTTATTATTCATACTCCTTAAATAATGTGTGCCTGACAAAAGATAAAATCACATGTGGATTATATATAAAAATCACAATTCACAAATATTTTGAATAAGTCAGATGATCGGCTTTATTTAATTGAATGACTTTTAATATGAAACAAGCACTGCGTAGAAAGAAAGCTTCACACTTTATTATGACATCTCATTCTCAGAGTCATATATTTCAGGATAAAGATTATTTTTACGATTCAAAGTTAACTAACATCCAGTATGTAACAAGAATGTGTCAATAGTACACGGATGCCCCACTCCCACTATCATTTTCTATGTTCAGTGGACCGTGAAATTGGGGTCAAAACTTTAATTTGGAATTAAAATTAGAAAGATCATATCATAGGGAACATGTGTACTAAGTTTCAAGTTGATGTAACTTTAACTTCATCAAAAACTACCTTGACCAAAAACTTTAACCTGAACTTTGCACTATCATTTTCTATGTTCAGTGGACCATGAAATTGGGGTCAAAACTATAATTTGGCATTAAAATTAGAAAGATCATATCATGGGGAACATGTGTATTAAGTTTCAAGTTGATTGGACTTCAGCTTCATCAAAAACTACCTCGACCAACAACTTTAACCTGAAGCGAACGGACGCACAGACGGACGAACGGACAGACGAATGGAGGCGCAGACCAGAAAACATAATGCCCCTCTACTATCGTAGGTGGGGCATAAAAATGTTTTATTAAAAGTTTAAGAAGTCCTCTGTAATGAAAAGAACAATAGTGAAAAGAAATATGGTGATAGCCCTGACAGCATAACATATTGAAGGCATAGAATGCAAAACTTTTGGTCATTATTCTTTTCCATGTTTATCAAAGCTTCCAGTCTATTAATCATTGTTGTAGCGAAAAAAGACACAGAATGTACATAAAAGCAATGTTTATTATTTTCTTTTTAAATTAACTATCTCAGTCAAAAGCCAAAAGTCTGATGCCCCAGACTAATAAACATTAATTTGAACTAGAGAAAATTTTCAAATAATTTATAAAGTCATATAGGGACAAGTTTTGGTATAAAGTTTCCGGACTAGTAGATGAAAGTTTTTGGTGCAGACTGCTATCTACGAAGTTAGTGTATATATAGTAAACATATGAGTAGTATTTGTTTATAAATCTAACTAGTTTTTATGATTTTCTTAGAGAATATATCCTACAAAGCATATTTGTTGGATCCATCAAAAGATTATTACATGTAATCATATTACATGTATATTCATTTTTACCATAGGCTTTGCTTTAAGGTAAATATTCTCATTTGTATATGTAAATATACAACTGTTACTCATTGTACCATATATATTCTTCAAGTGCTATTATTTTAAAATCGTTTTAGAAATAGTAAGTATCTGTATAAAAGTTTAAATGTCATTGATAAGAGCACTGATCACTAGTTAACTTACCAATTTCATGCCTTAGAAGACCTTCTACCCAATATTGCCGTAGATTGACAATACGAACATTTAGTGTTGGTTTGCCTTTAACTCTTGTCATTGAGCCACGAGACAGCAAGTCTTCACTTAAGTTCAACATAATTTCATTTTCCAGATTTTCTCGCTTCACATAGTTTTTGACTAGAGTAATTATCTGAGATCTTCCTAAAACTGGTCCCCCAGTTTGGTTTTCAAATTCTTCATAGCTCCCATATCGATCTATTGCAATTTCCATTATCAAGATAGCCTAGATGAAAAAATAAATAAAAAATTATTCATGTAGGCAATAGTCATATGGATCCTTTAAAAATTACATTATATAAGATGGTTGTCATTTAAACATTTTAATTTTTGTTTTAAGAACAACTTGAAAAGCAAATTGTAATAAAAACAAACTAATTTCCCTTGCTTATGAAGCAAATAAAATCTTTTCTGTTTATATATATATACTTATCAAAGGAAGAAGGATTGTCTGATTAATTCAATTCAACCAACCCTGTGTAGCAGACAACTTTTACCAATAAAAAGCCACTTGCAACTTAAAAAATGTGGACAAAAACTTAAAATTAACTCAAACAATCACATTAATTGTTATAAATTTGTCATTTTGGGGCTTCTTATAGCTGACCATGTGGTATGGGCTTTGCTTATTATTGAAGGCCATACAGTGACCTATAGAATTTGTTAATTTCTGTGTCATTTGGTCTCTTGTGATTGGCAATCGCACCACATCTTCTTGGAAAATTCTTTTTTTGTACAAATGCAAAAGTACAAAAGTAGCATTATAGCAATGTTTTATGCTATTTTGTTATACATGTATGTAGATACTTACTATATTAAGGAGTTTGTCTGAAGGAGTACTTATACGTTCCAGTACTTCTGGTGGGGCAGGGAATCTGTAGATGAAGTATGGATTGTAGTTGTAATTAGCTCTAAAAAATCTTTCTTTCTCAGACTTCTCATTTTCTGGTTTTATAGCATTCAGTAGTGGCATTTTCTTCCTGCGATCACAAGCAGTGGGTAGTATTTCTCGATTAAGAGCTGGAGGCATCCTCATAGGAGTTGTCAATCTTGGTGATAATGGATATTCTTTAGAAATAGAAGGAAGTTTGAGATTCTCTGAAGTGTTAGATCTACTAAGTGATGTTAGTCCATTACTGTGATTACTTGAGATTCTGCCAGTGGAAGCACTTTTAGTCATAGAAATTGGTGTGGACTTTTGTTTCTTCTTTTTCTTTCCTTTCTTCTTTCCGTTCTTGATAACCTGTGTGTACATGTAGCTAGACACATTGGTCTGAACAGCAGTAGACATATCTTGCTTGTATATTTGTAATTCCCCCCAAAAGACAAATTATCTAAGGCAGATTGGATGTCATGATTACTACCAGGTCAGCTCATCTTAAGATCTTGTCATCAGCTAGTTTAAAATGCATGGTTGTCCTCTGAATTTAAAACAAAGAAAAATTAATAATTTAACTACAGATATGTTTTAAAATTGAAAAAAACAACTTTTGTTTTTAAATAGTTCAATAACAAAAAAGACTTTCAATATGCAAATTTTTATGAGTTTTTTTATTTCTTCCATTCATCAATTATAAGGCAGTATGTTGACCTATTATTGCTTATGTCCACTCCATTTGAACTCTGGTATAGGGCTGCCTCATGTGCTATCATACAATATCTCCCTATTTTTATATAGATTTTTTTTTTACTGAAAGTCTCTAACCCTTGAATGACAGATGAGAACATCATTAAAATTATAATGGAGCTTCTTTTCCACTTATGCAAAATTAAGTATAAAAATTTTGAGAATCCATTCAAGCAAAAATGGGTTTATGTATGATATGAAGAGATTTTCTTCTTTATTCTTAAAGTTAAACTACCCTAACAACTCAATCTAAAACTTTATTTCTCCACCCCAGTTCAGGCTTGGGGTAATTGTAATCATTAATCACATGGTATTAATTACATCCTTCAAGTAATCATTGTAATAATCATTCACATGTTATCGATTACATATGTACATATTTTAAGTAATTGTAAGCATTAATCAGTCAAAAAGCGTATCACACATGATTGAATTTAATCAATTACTTTACAAAATACCTTTTAATTTTGATTCTTGATTACTTATCTAAATTAATCAGATTGAAATGAAGAAAAAATAAAATTGTGGTTAACATGGTTAATATATCCTGTTTTAAATGAAAATTTTTATTTTCATATTTGATAAATACATAATTTGTAAAAATTGTTTTGTCTACTATAAGCCTGTTACAGTATAATAACATATGGATATACATGTATAGTAATTTGATACCAATAAATGTTCATTTAATTCTTATTTTTGTTTTGACGAAATAACTTGCGAATTAATTAAAACTTGATGGTATAGAATTTTTTTCTCATTTCAAGAGCCTGTCTAAAAATGCTCAAGACTGGTCATATGCATAGTGATTTCAAATCAGCATTTTCAGCTATATATGTACAGTGAATCAGTTGATTTTAAATGTAAAAGGGGATCAGATATGCCATGCAGGTCCATTATTTTGCCTTAAGATGCATGAAGTTTGAAGTTATATATTTCACATTTCATTCACGATCTGATGGCATTTTATTATAAAACCAGAAGTGGGTATGCATAGCCTACGAACAGCAATTTTGCTATTCATACCCCCATGCGGGTCACCCAGGCACTGTCTTAATTTAATCATCCACTTAAATGTGAATTGTCTGAATCCAGGTCCGTTCGCGCCCATTCACGTTCGCACCCTACAATTTGCACCCAATTTTAATTGGTTTTGTGTTTAATAACTTTGTAATCAAGTTTTGGCAAGTGTATTCTTATAAGTATAATTGTTGTCATTGTCTCAAAATAAAGTGAGACAGCATTTTTTTTGTGTTGAATAAATCTTAATCATGTTTCGGAAAGTGTATTGTTAAAAAAAAATAATAATCCTTTCTTAAAATAAAGTCATGAGTGGGATTCTGTCAAAGTTTTATTTTGTGTTGAATAACTCTTAATCATGTTTTGGTTAGTGTATTGCTATAACTTTTTTTTTTTGTGTGTTGAATAAATTTTATCATGTTTTGGTTATAATTCGTGTATTGCTATATTTGATTATTTCATTGTTTCAAATCAAAGGGACCAAGCTGTTAAAAAAACAATTATCTTTTGTGTTTTTCATTTAAAATCGTCAATGTTTTACTATAAAAACATTCAGTATTTACATGTACACCAAAGCAATTTAAAACAACAATCATGATTTTCCAATTATTCAACTAGAATTTGAATTAAGATTGGGCGCGAACGTGTAGAGTGCGAACGGACCTTGGGTGGGAACGTGTGAGGTGGGAAAGTGTATACACCTTATCGCTATTTGTCTGCCATTACTAGATATCACACAGGTTCCCCGTAAATTTTTGATGTCACAAAACAAAATATCTGACGCCACAATGGAAAAGTGATTGTTGTATGCGTCAAAAGTTCAAGCGGCCGGGTCAGCCGGGATTAGCTATAAGGTGTATTTGGCGGGAACGGACCTGATATCCTTAAATGTCTTTGCAAAATAGTGTACTCATTTATTTTATTTAATTGTACACATTTTTGCCATGCATTGTCATTATATTTTCTTTTTGACTTGATTTTGAGTGATTGTCCCTTTGCCTTTGGAAAGTTTGGTATCTTTTGTATAACTCACAAAATTAGGATACATTATGGGAAAATCAGTCACATAAATATCAAGGATTTGTATACAAATCCTTGTAAATATCAATATAATTTGATGGCTGACGAAAAACATTACCAAATTATAAATGTTTCAAAAGAAACCATATGTGGTAACCTACAGTCAGAAGAGGATATGTTACTGTAGTGTGACTGTCATAAACTGTAATCAATATAAATAGAGTTGATAAAATAAAAATGTGTGAAACTCAGAAATTACAGAAAGCCCGGAATGAAAAGGTAAAGGATATATCAAAATTGACTATGAAAAATTTGATTCAGGTAGAAACAGATGCATAGCTATATGTCATTTTTATATTCATTCTCGTCATAAAACGAAAATATTACATTAAAAATCAAAACAGCCAGAACTGCTACAAAAAATTATGACGCCAGTCCCTGGCAACCATGACCCGGAAGTAATCAAGTAAGGATTGTCTGATCACCGAACATTCATTTGAAATAATATAAGTGACCATCTTCCTAAAATCTTCAATAAACTAATCTTTGTGCGCACTGGCCAATCTGGGGGAAAAAATACCAGAAAAAACTCATATTTTAATGTTGTACATTATTTTTAGTGTAAAATCGTTCAAAAATGTATTCAATTGACAGGCATTTGTCATCGAAAAAAATTACATATCTTTAAAGGAATAGGTATTTTGTATACTATACACCTCCTTGCCTATATACTTTAATGTTATAATAAAGCAGGGATTTGTATAGTTTTTTACTATTCACATATGTTTTCGTGGTATATAAGCACTGATGGTTTTTATAAGGACGTAATTCTTTGAAAGTCAACTATAGTTCATTGGTGTAACCGGTTTTGTTAAATATTCGGTTTTGTTTTGTTCTGTTTTCTTTTATAGTAGTTCGATGTCTTATTTTATGTTTTCCCAGTTTGTATTTTGGGTTGAGTGATTTTTCGTCTTGTTTATTTGTTTCTTCCTTGTTTTCAAAATTCCAATAGGGAACATATCTTTTATAATTGTATAAATAAACCAATTGTTCAGACGTTTCGGCCATTGGCCTTCTTCAGTTATTTATTATTCCTCTAAACTACATGGCTGACATTTCTTTTTTCAAACATTGAAAATATGTTTTGATATTTGTTTCTTATCAGTGATATTGCATATTCAGCGACGATACGATGTCATGATCTGCTTTCCCAATAAGTTGAATTCACTCCAGTTTGTTTTTACTTTTTGCTGCTTTTATTAAGATAAGATCTTGTATCCTTTCACTTCTTGTTGGTTTGTCTTATATTTGATCCTGAGAGGGTTCACTTATAATGTCAATAAGAATTTTATGTTGTAGCGTTATAATAAGACTTTCCAGGAAGTTCATATGATCACTTATGGTATTTGCCAGTTTATATGACCAATGTTGAATTCTCCACCTATAATTGATAAAAGTGGCTTTTGAAATCTAGTATGTGCGGCTTAGTGAATGTATTTAGTTTAACAAGTAATGAACTTGTGCATGAGGGTGCACTGTAGAAGAAAACAAAAATTCATTTTCTGGAGTTAGCTATGTTCACCTCACCCCATACATTCTCGCAGTTTGTTTGTAGTTCAGAGTCTGAGATTTAATCAAGCAGATAGGATGTCTTTTGATATTGCTATCATGATTATACAACACCACTATTTGCATTTGGTGAAGATCTATCCTGTGTTAACTTAATCACTATAGACCCCATTTATCTACTAGTGTCCTGGTTCATCTATATGATTCTGTATCGACGATATTGTATCGATATCGATATTCAAGTAATAACTAAAAACCTATTTATCAACTTCATGAATAACGGTAAGTTGTGCCGGTTCATCTATAGGTGTCGATATCGTTAGATGTATAATCTTAAACAGGTGTCGATATCGAAGATATCAACGATATAAAATCGATATCCACATTCAAATTTTCGCTCGTAAATTTTTCCTTCAAATGTATCAAATCAACACTTTGAATGCATTTTAATTATTTGTTTAAAACCAATTAATCTTTTGATTGTGTTGTTGATATCGTCGATATCGACATTTAAATTTCCCTTGTAATGTGTAGCATCTACAGGTCTTTACTTTGTATAGAGTTAACGTTGTATTTATCTTAAACTAGAGTCGATATCGAGATTTAAATTTCCATTGCAATGTATTGTTTTGATTCAAAACTTTGTATTCATTTCAAACAAGTGTCAATATCAACAATGTTGATTCAAAATCATATTTTTTTTCGCTTTGTTCATATATCTATATTAAAAATTCCTAGTCATAATTTCTTCCTCTTAATATGCTTACTTTGCAAACTTTTTACGTAAGTGTAGATTTTGCCTAGTTTATCCCGCAACATCGATATCGATATCTGGTATGTGTGGGTTTGTCATAGATGTTTTAAGCAAGAAACTATATTGATTCGATATTGTGTCGACATTATCGATATCGACATCTGGGAATGTCTTGGAATGTCATGCATGTTTGAAGTAAAAATCGACATCGTGTCGATATTGCCGATATCGACATCTGGGTACAACTTGGACATGTGTACACTTTTTGGCCGTTCTTGCATGTTATATTTTTCGTTTCGTCGGTAATAGGGTAATGTAATCCGGATAATTTATCCGACTTTTACTTAGAAATTTACAATCTCCAAAATGTCAGCCTTCTGTAAAATTATTTTTCTTTTCCAGATTTTCTATCATAGCAATATATTTCAATATTAATTGTCGATCAAATCACGATTTTCTATTAATTTAAGCAAAATGCACACTAGATTTAGTAGAATTAAGTAGATAACATTACATTGCATTGCAAATAATACACATATGTGTGATGAACTTTGCCCTATCTAAGTATCTTTCGGGTACAAGTCAAATCGGCACCCATAGAAAAAGTCAAATCGGCACCTGGTTAAATCGGCATCTAGTCAAATCGGCACCTATTTAAAGTCAATTCGGCATCCAATAATATTTGATATAATATATGGGACTGGGACTATTATGCTAAGTTATTAATTTAAGTATACTAGCATAATAGTCCCAAATATATATAGATATTTCTAAAAATGTATAAATTCGATCATGATTTATTTTGTTAAAAAGCATCAAGCTGTAAAAATACAAAAGTTGATCATTTAAAGTTTTCTCAACATTATGTGACTGATGTTTTCATGGTTTTGATAAATTTTCTTTTCAATTAACAAATAACTGTAATCAAGTACATAGTGAAAACACAATGTAACACCAGCTTTTGTTTCGCATATTTCTGACATATTTTCACAACTATATGATTTAATCTAATAGCGAGAATTAATACACAAACATGATTAGACCACAAAAAGACTTTTTATGGATATATGTGGTATCAGGAGAAATTAAAATTCGAATGTAAACTATTCAGGTATTCTCATTTCCATTGTGAGGACAAGGATAATAGCACGAAATGTTAGCTTAAAGTATATAAATTTGAATTTAAAGATTGAACTAGAACATTTTTAAAGATAAACTTGTATCACCTGGTGTAAGAAAATGTGTGTCTTGAAAAAAACTTATAACTTGTACAAAAACCCTGTACAAATTATAAATTGTACAAAGTTATATTTTGTACACATCATATATTAAACAAATTTAACATGGGTGCCGAATTGACTACATCAAGTGCCGATTTAACCAGGTGCCAATTTGACTAGGTGCCGATTTGACTATACTGGGTGCCGATTTGACCAAGTGCTGATTTAACCAGGTGCCGATTTGAATAGAATTCGTATCTTTCATGGCTTATCTCTTATAAATAAGTCTGGGGGTTATCTCCCAAATGGGTTATTCAATCCTATTTGGCAGGTAATATATACCAAATGGGATATAGATTTAAAGTGCCAAAAAAAAAAGATGCATATAGAATAGCGGGACCTTGATTTAAGGTTCATCATAAGTTCATAACAAACTGACAAATATGACTGTATTTATATGCCAAAATTTACTCTGAGTACAGACTTGCGTGTGAAGTTGGAAAAGTTTTAATGCCTGGCATCCACTAGATATAACAAAGTTAAATGCATTTTGTTTTTCAGAAAGATAAAATCTCTTTTGGATTTTGATGGGCATTTCTTTTCCTTCATGCAAAAGGTGTGAAAATTAACTAAGTTGTGGTACAACTATGAGATGCTCCCTCAGGTAAAAAAACGGTTTGTATTGTTTTGATTGTCCTTAATTGACATGGATAAGAGGTATCTTCACGACTATAGGTGAGTTAAAGAGTTTATCTGAGTCAGTGAGTGGACAGTATCAAAGTACAAATGTAATTCAGGTGTTTGTTTATTTTTACACCTTCTGCAGAAAGGAAAAATAATGCCCATCAAAATCTAAGAAAGATTTTATCTTTCTTAAACACAAAATGCATTTAACTTTTTTATATCTAGTGGATGCTAGGCATTAAAACTTTCCAAACAGCACAGGTAAGTCTGTACACAGAGTAGTTTTTGAGGTGAAAATTCGGCCATATTTGTGCATTTGTTATGATGAATCTTAATAAGTTACATGTAATCTATGTTTAAAAATATTAAAAACTTGCCCGGTATTTGTATGTACCTTATTGGTTTTCGTCCGCCATTAGTAGAAACAGATTCTCTGGTCAGCAGGGAATAGCGATAAGGTGTATTGTTAAATGTAAACCTAATCAAAATAAAACTTTCATATTCATATTCATAATGATGTTCATTTTCCAGTCTCTGGAAGGTACATTTGTACAAACACAAATATTTTATTGACACAAACACAATTGTCAATTATAGCTAAAATTACATACACATTAAAGAGATTCATTTGAAATGTTCCACTCAGTTTCACAGTTTAAATCACCTGTTGTTTGCAGAAGTCTATTGTCCATTTAAATTAATACATGTACTACTCACAACATTTAATATATGAGGGGAGCTTGTCAAACCTCTTTAATTTACCAACTTGGTTTATTTTTGGCACCTTCTGCAGGACCGAAAAAAAGAAATAAATAGCAAAATTCAGCAAAGTGCATTGTTTTCTGAAATGTAAAATTCATTTAAAATTTAATTTGTAAGTTCCTGCCATGTCTTAAAACTTTTCCAGGTGCACTGGTTTGTCTGTGCTTAAAGTAAAATTTGAGATGCAAATACAGCCGTATTATATTAGCCAAAAGGGTATGAGTAACAACTTTGGATTAACATCTTTTCTTAAAATGAAAACCTGGATTTACGAAACAGTCTGTTTATTAACATAAAAACACTTTGGCAAATGTTTTTCTATATGCATTTAACATTATATGCTCAAATTATTCACCATTCATTTTCTGTTATTCAGATATAATTGAAGATACAACAATGTTTTGAAAGAGATCATGATGGTAAACAGATAACAAATGTCCAGTAGAAATCAAGGAAGTAAATTAGATGCAATGGCATATATCATTTGCCAAATTCCTGGTATCATCTTTTTCTACTTCCGAACAAACAAACTAGTACGCTTCATCATTTTAGTCTTCCTTCTCGTGTTCTATTGTGAATTTCTACATTATTATTTTGTGTTACTGATGTGTAAATGGCCGACGTTACCTCATCAACAAGCGGAAGGAACGATAGGGGGAATGAAATCCCCTCCACTGAAAGCTATGATAATTGCTGATACACATATTTTAGGATGGAGAGAAGGTCATTGGCTAGATAGAATAAGAAGGTAAATCATTAGGGTAAAATATAAATGTTATAGTTTTGTTGTAGAAATATTTATGATTAAAGAAACCTGAAGAGAAGGACATTTTAAGGGGTTATTTGATCTTAAGTCTTGATAAAAACAATGAAAATGTATCCATGTATGTGAGTTAATGCCTTCTAATACCTTTGATTGTCTGTTTGAGATTTTTAGTTTATAAATAGAGGAGTTTCAGGAGTTCGATCAAAAGAATCGCAGGCAAAGGATAACAAAGGGACATTCAAATTCATAAGTTGAAAACAAATTGACAATGCCAATACTAAAATGAAAAAGACAAACAGACAAACAACAGTACACAAAACACAACATAGAAAACAAAAACATCAATATGCATGTATGTTTAACCACTGTTGGAAATCCTTGTATATCAGAAAAGTTGGTATGTTCTTGGCAAAAAAAGAACAAAAGTGTAAGTAAAGATATGACATGCATTCACTTTACATGCAGTGCTTATATAATTCAGTAAAATAAGTACAATTTGTTGCAGATTAATTATTATAGAAGAACATAAAAAAAACTAATAGAAGTTGGCATAGTCCAGGAATAAATTTTTATTCAAGGGGCCTCAGTGGCTAAGTAGTCTAATTAGTTACTATATTAATCAAAAGACAAACACTGAGGTTGCAAGTTCAAATCCCGCTCATGTGTGTGCACTTGACTCCAAACTTAATTGACTAGGGTTGTCAATTTCCCTATTAAAGGTCAGTGGTTTTTTCCTGGCACTCCAGCTTCCTCCATCAATAAAAACTGGCCACCAAGAATAACCCAAAAGTGGTGCTTTAAAGTGGCGTTAAAACACAATCAATCAATCAGTCGATTAATTTAATATTTCAATCACTTGTTCCAGTTACAAAGTAAAGTACTTTATATTATTATTTTATTTTATTATTATATTTGTTTATATTTGTTTGCTTTTGCAGTTATCTTACACAAACCTATTATGTTTTAGAGAATGGATGATGGAGAAGTCCTTTCAGGCCTCTATGACAATCCATAATCCACAGGTTGTTTTTATGCTAGGTATGAACACGATTAATTCTATTTCAGATAATTTTAAATTATGTTTTGTAATGTCTATGAGCAGTCTACTTCATGTTACTGATTTTTAGATATGATTAAAAAGTATCAAAGTTAAGTACTTGCTAGGATTATTTCAGAGAAACCTGGTTTCAAAAACCAACTTTTTGACTAATACGACCATGTACATGTAAAGTAACATGGGCATATACCGGTAGTTAACAATAATGACAGATTTTGTGTTTGGCAGCAAAATCTTAAAAACCAGTGAACAAACAGTTACATGTATACATGTATAGAACAGATGAGTTGTACTTGTGTGTCCTTTTCCTATCTACAAGACACCTTCTATCTTGACTACCTGTTTTCCTATCTACAAGACACCTTCTACCTTGGCTACATGTTTTCCTATCTACAAGACACCTTCTACCTTGACTACCTGTTTTCATATCTACAAGACACCTTCTATCTTGACTACCTGTTTTCCTATCTACAAGACACCTTCTATCTTGACTACCTGTTTTCCTATCTACAAGACACCTTCTATCTTGACTACCTGTTTTCCTATCTACAAGACACCTTCTACCTTGGCTACCTGTTTTCCTATCTACAAGACACCTTCTACCTTGACTACCTGTTTTCCTAGCTACAAGACACCTTCTACCTTGACTACCTGTTTTCCTATTTACAAGACACCTTCTATCTTGACTACCTGTTTTCCTATCTACAAGACACCTTCTACCTTGGCTACATGTTTTCCTATCTACAAGACACCTTCTACCTTGGCTACATGTTTTCCTATCTACAAGACACCTTCTACCTTGACTACCTGTTTTCCTATCTACAAGACACCTTCTACCTTGGCTACCTGTTTTCCTATCTACAAGACACCTTCTACCTTGACTACCTACATGTTTTCCTATCTACAAGACACCTTCTACCTTGACTACCTGTTTTCATATCTACAAGACACCTTCTATCTTGACTACCTGTTTTCCTATCTACAAGACACCTTCTATCTTGACTACCTGTTTTCCCATCTACAAGACACCTTCTATCTTGACTACCTGTTTTCCTATCTACAAGACACCTTCTACCTTGGCTACATGTTTTCCTATCTACAAGACACCTTCTACCTTGGCTACCTGTTTTCCTATCTACAAGACACCTTCTACCTTGACTACCTGTTTTCCTATCTACAAGACACCTTCTACCTTGACTACCTGTTTTCCTATCTACAAGACACCTTCTATCTTGACTACCTGTTTTCCTATCTACAAGACACCTTCTACCTTGGCTACCTGTTTTCCTATCTACAAGACACCTTCTACCTTGGCTACATGTTTTCCTATCTACAATACACCTTCTACCTTGACTACCTGTTTTCCTATCTACAAGACACCTTCTACCTTGACTACCTGTTTTCCTATCTACAAGACACCTTCTACCTTGACTACCTGTTTTCCTATCTACAAGACACCTTCTACCTTGACTACCTGTTTTCCTATATTGTGAGGTACAAGTGGAGCTAAAATGTAACCTTAGCAGGTCAACACATGCATTATTGTTTTACAGTTCTTTAACTTTATTTATGTTTAGATTTCCTATGTGACAATGTTCATTCATTATTAATTTTGATAAAATTTTAACACAGTTGAATTATTACAGGTGATTTGTTAGATGAAGGCAAATGGTGCTCTAGTAAAGAATTCAACTTTCATGTAAAAAGATTTAAAAAGATGTTTAAAGTTCCATCAGGGACTGATGTATACACAGTGGCAGGGAACCATGATATAGGATTTCATTATATGTAAGACTGTGTTGAAATTCTAATAGATATACTTGAGTAAGATATACTGCTATATATGTGATTTGAAATAAGATTTTTACTAGGTATGTTGATTTATTAATTATCGTGGCTACCACTTTTTCGTAAATTGAGTAAAAGTGTTGGTTTTTTTTGTTGCTAATACTGGTACTTTCCATTTGATATCAACTGATTCCTTAAAGAAGCCATCAAGAACTTTGCACTTTAATTTATAGTCAAATTTTACCTATGAAGTCATACACTAATAGTACAAGATAAATGATGATAGGTTGGTGGATTATAAATGTATTTAAAATGTCCTTGTGGAAACATAGAAGTGCATTATTTTAAGCAAGTAATCTTTTGAGTACTATAAAGGAGGGGTGCCAAAACCTCTTCAATCTAAAATAATTCTATGGAGCAAGCAACAAATATTTTAGGAAACAAGCAAATGACTTGGTATAAGTGTGTTCTCATGAAGTGAATGGATTGACTTTTGCAGTAAACGTATAAAAAAAAAAACGAAGCAAGAACACCATTGAACTTTTTAGCTCACCTGGCCCAAAGGGCCAAGTGAGCTTTTCTCATCACTTTGCGTCCGTCGTCCGTCGTCGTCCGGTGTTAGCTTTTACAAAAATCTTCTCCTCTGAAACTACTGGGCCAAATCAAACCAAACTTGGCCACAATCATCATTGGGGTATCTAGTTTAAAAAATGTGTGGCTTGACCCGGTCAATCAACCAAGATGGCCGCCACGGCTAAAAATAGAACATAGGGGTAAAATGCAGTTTTTGGCTTATAACTCAAAAACCAAAGCATTTAGAGCAAATCTGACATGGGGTAAAAATGTTTATCAGGTCAAGATCTATCTGCCCTGAAATTTTCAGATGAATCGGTCAATCGGTTGTTGGGTTGCTGCCCCTGAATTGGTAATTTTGAGGAAATTTTGCTGTTTTTGGTTATTATCTTGAATATTATTATAGATAGAGATAAACTATAAACAGCAATAATGTTCAGCAAAGTAAGATCTACAAATAAGTCAACATGACCAAAATGGTCAGTTGACCCGTTTAGGAGTTATTGCCCTTTATAGTCAATTTTTAACCATTTTTCGTTAATTAAAGTAATCTTTTACAAAAATCTTCTCCTCTGAAACTACTGGGCCAAATTAATCCAAACTTGGCCACAATCATCTTTGAGGTATCTAGTTTAAAAAATGTGTGGCGTGACCTGGTCAACCAACCAAGATGGCCGCCACCGCTAAAAATAGAACATAGGGGTAAAATGCAGTTTTTGGCTTATAACTCAAAAACCAAAGCATTTTGAGGAAATCTGACAGGGATAAAAATGTTTATCAGGTCAAGATCTATCTGCCCTGAAATTTTCAGATGAATCGGTCAATCGGTTGTTGGGTTGCTGCCCCTGAATTGGTAATTTTGAGGAAATTTTGTTGTTTTTGGTTATTATCTTGAATATTATTATAGATAAAGATAAATTGTAAACAGCAATAATGTTCAGCAAAGTCAGATCTACAAATAAGTCAACATGACCAAAATGGTCAGTTGACCCCTTTAGGAGTTATTGCCCTTTATAGTCAATCTTTAACCATTTTTCATAAATCTAAGTAATCTTTTACAAAATCTCCACTGAAACTACTAGGCCACAATCATCTTTGGGGTATCTAGTTTGAAAAATGTGTCCGATGACCTGGTCATTCAACCAAGATGGCCGCCACGGCTAAAAATAGAACATAGGGGTAAAATGCAGTTTTTGGCTTATAACTATGAAACCAAAGCATCTAGAGCAAATCTGACAAGAAGTTAATTTGTTAATCAAGTCAATATCTATCTGCCCTGAATTTTTCAGATGAATTGGACAACTGGTTGTTGGGTTGCTGCCCTCCAATTGGTAATTTTTAAAGAAATTTTGCCGTTTTTGGTTATCTTGAATACTATTATAGATAGCGATAAACTGTAAACAGCAATAATGTTCAGCAAAGTAAGATCTACAAATAAGTCAACATGACTTAAATGGTCAATTGACCCCTTAAGGAGTTATTGCCCTTTATAGTCAATTTTTAACAATTTTCATTAATTTGGTAAATTTATGTAAATTTTTACCAAATATAGTTCTCTGTTACTAATGGGCAAAGTTCATTATAGATATAATTGTAAGAAGCAAAATCGTTCAGTAAAGTAAGAACTTCAAACACATCACCATCACCAAAATACAATTTTGTCATGAATCCATTTGTGTCCTTTGTTTAATATGCACATAGACCAAGGTGAGCGACACAGGCTCTTTAGAGCCTCTAGTTTACAATTTTCTGAAACATGGCACCTTCTGCACATGGACTTTATGAACATAAATAATTTTTGTAATGTTTATAATTCAACATATCTGACTGATTCATATTTGTGATACTATAGTATCTCAGATTATAACAGAGTTTAACATATCTGACTGATTCATATTTGTGATACTATAGGATCTCAGATTATAACAGAGTTTAACATATCTGACTGATTCATATTTGTGATACTATAGGATCTCAGATTATA
>NW_027267313.1:0-27400 GCF_963676685.1 Mytilus edulis | reverse complement strand
GGTCCTTCTTTTAAGAGACGATGTTGGTCTCTTGTACAATTGTCATCACTCATAAGGGTTAGGTTTATGTTGATTGCTAGCTATACTCTGGTGTTTGGTATATAATACAGAGTCTATTACTGAGTCTTCTTTGTACTAGACTTTGTCAACCTTCTGTTACTATCATATTGGGCAGGCTTCTGTTCTGTCCGTATAGTTGCTAGTGACTAATAAAGCCTGCCGCGCTTCTTTCACATTTTCCTTGATTATACTTGTTGGGTCTCTTTATATGACTATATATAATATGTGTACTTCAATTTTGTTATGTAGCTTGTTTCTTTACGGGTTTGGAAGTCTTTAGAATTTTTTCTAATAAAAACAACTGTTCGTTCCCATTGGCAGCAATGCAATTGATCTGTTTTTTCAACGACAGATTACTGACTAATGTGACTCCTTGTTACTATACTTACTGGAGTCAACTATTTGCAATTGGTTACCATGGATCTGTTAGTGTGTGAATGTGACTTAATTGGTTTAACTATAAGTGCTATTCTTATTACTGCATTTACATTGGTTCAAAATCATTTGCCATTTACTGTTTTGCGTTCTTCAAGCGCAATAAGACTATCCTGTATTAATTGGCTGTATGCTGCTCCATTATTAACACGGAACAAGATGGTATCATTCGCTAAACTTTTTTTTTTGTAGTATCTTGCATATTGTGCATAGCTGCTAGAAATAAGACAAGACCTGATCCATATGGTACTTATGACAAGACTTGAGTTTGTGTTGATTTTGTTCTTTCTAACACTACTTGCTGATTTCTGTAGACCAAGGATTAGTTGATTCATCTTACAGTGTCGTGGTACACTCCATAGTTTGTTAGTTTCGTCCCAGTCTGGCATGTGCAGCTTTGTCGAAAGCCTAAGCGAAGTTAAGTAAATTGATATCAATTTGTTCTATAGTAGGGCTTCTAACTATTTCTTTGAATGTTGAGATTTACGCGATCTCTTATATCTAAAGCAATGTTGTGTGTCTGTTAGTATCAAACTGTTTCATTACACTGCTAATGATATGTTCCAGTATTTTGCTATGGATGTTAAGGATGCTGGTCTGTTATTAGCAGCATTGTGGATTTTATTGCAAAACCATTCGGAATGTTTGGTCCGCAATCCTCTTCAACTTCTCACTTAATTTTGCATTTTTACCTTTTTTTATTCGAATGTCACTTATGAGTCTTTTATATACGAAACCAACGCGTGTATTTCAAAATGTGAATCCTGGTATCTATGAGTGTTTAATTCACCTTTTATGAAGATCAGTCAACCACGACATCGCTCTAGTCTTTGAACCAAAGGGACTATCAGGAAACTGACCTGGTACAGAAATAATTTAAACCTTGTTTTATAGAAAGCGAAAACTCCAACAAGCATGGAGTTGTTCATAGTTCCGTTATAGTTCATTCTTTTCATATATTTTTTTCGGTAAACGGACAGAAAGTCACAGGAGACATAGAGTCACAAATTTGGTAGAACAAAAAGTCACAGGACAAAAAGTCACAAATAATATGTTGACAATTGTTTGAATATATAAGAGAAAAATCTTGAAATATTTACTTTTAAATACATACATTCATATTAAAATTTAGGAAATGCGTCATTATACTTGAAAAATGAAGATTTATTTAATTTGATCATGCAAAAGAATTTCAAAGATTTCTTGGCACAATGAAGCCATTTAAGTGCCAAGCCACTTTCAAATTGACGTTTTTTTTTCTCACAATTATTTGATTTACTTTGATATTTTTTTGATAAATTTTGTTTACAAAGTTAGATTTTATACAATAGTTCAAGAGAAATGCAAAAATATTTTTGTAGAAATGAGCGTTTTTTATTCAAAGAAAATAGTCAGAAAAAATGAATTGTGGTGACTTTTTGTCCTGTGACTTTTTGTCCTGTGACTCTCTGTCCTACATTCTTTTGTTCAATACTACACGTTATAAGCCGTGTTGTATTGGTTAGTGCATCGGACTACTAACACAAAGGTTCCTGGTTCGATTCCCATTCCAGGAGAAAATTTTTGGGACTGAATTTTTGGCTCTCCCTTGACACCATTTGCGAGTATGGTCTTGAGAAAACGATGATAGTCCGTCGGAAGGGGATGATAAGTGGCTGACCCGTGTTAAGAGAGAGCCATATCTCTTGCACGTTAAAGACACCCTTGTAGATTTCGAAAAAGAGCAGGCTAATTCCGCTATACAAGGCAGCACTCGCACCCGCAAAGTGGAAAGAGATTAATATTAGTTGCAAAACTTGTTTCTCAATCCACTATAAATAAATATGTTTAAACTAATGCTACACGTTTGTATTGTTCTCTGTCTATCGTTTTGATATTAATATGGTATTTTTTTCTTTAGTTACAAACTTATTGTTTGGAATTTAAACTAATAGAATTTTTATTATTATTCTAGCAAACTTTTTACAAATATCGCAAGAGAAATGGAGACTTGAAAGCAAAAACGATGCAGTTCTCATTATTATTATTTCCAAGGAGTCTACTTCTTTAATAAAAAAATAGTTGAACTGCACTAATTTTCGAACTTGTCAAAACATTGCTTGTATAAACCTTTGATATACATTTGATGAAAATCTGGAAAAAATGTACACATAAGAGCGCTTTTTATCCAATGGGCAGAACTCTTAACAGAAGTTAAAAGTTTAGTGAATACCCTTTAGATATACTACAAATATAAGTATCTTTACAAAATTCTCATCTCTGTACAATATCACATTTAAAAGACGGTAGATTTAGCCTATTAAGGGACTTCATTCGTGGGTACTATTCCAGATCTGTCGCATGGACGGACGCCCGTCATTAATATGTGTTCCCCACAACGCATCGTAAGAGATATAAAAATATATCATCAGTAAGTGACTGTCAGGTTATACATCATTACGATATTAATTTTATGACAAATTACACTCATATTGGCCAAGCAAAAAACACACAGTATAACACAATAATTACACAACTGTCAAGGTGGTACCCAAAACCTTCACTTAAATTAATTTGGCTCGTTTAATTTTCGTAAAATTTTGACAAAGTATTTACTTTGACCCTATGACAAATATGTAAAAATTTCAAGAAATTTGAACCAACCGTTTTATCAGAAAAATTACACTGGTTACATAGCAGTTTGACAAACACTAATTTTGATCATTGAGAAGCTTAATATTCCTATACCAACACAACGTAATTAAAACGTTTAGCTGATTTTACAGAGTTATCTCCCTGTAGTGTTAAGTACCACCTTAGTTTTTGATGAAGTTGAAGTCTAATCAACTTGACACTAAGTATACATGTCTTCTATGATGTGATCTCTCTAATTTCAATGCCAAATTAGAGATTTCCCCCTATTTTCAAGGTCCACTGAACATTGAAAATGATAGTGCGGATGGGGCATCCGTGTACTGGGGACACATTCTTGTTTTTTTTTATAAATTCGGCTGTTAGTTTTCTAAATTGATTTTTTTTTCATGTCGGGACCTTTTATAGCCGACTATACGGTATGGGTTTTTCTCATTGTTGAAGGCCGTACGGTTATCTATAATTGCTTACATCCACTTTTATTGAACTGTGGTGGAAAGTTGTCTCATAGGCAATCATACCACATCTCTCTCTCTTTTTTATGTGTACCACATTTTAGCTATTCTAAAGATTGTTGTACCAGGTCACCAACTGCTGTCAGAAGTTCAGATTAAGAATTTAAAAGATGATTTAGCTTGAACAGTCGTTAAGTATGTGTAAAACCAAGTTTTATGTTATCAATTGAGTTTATGGGTCGTTGCCACTGCTGACGGAGTTTTAATTTCCCGAGGGTATCACCAGCCCAGTAGTCTGCACTTCTGTGCTGACATGAATTATCATTTATATGGTCATATTTATAAGTTAACTGTAGTCAGTTTACAAAACAACTTTTTAATATTTGAAATACTAAGGCTTTTCTACCTCAGGAATAGATTCCCTTAGCTGTATTTGGCAAAACTTTTAGGAATTATGGTCCACAATACTCTTCAACTTCGTATTTTATTTGGCCTTTTAAACTTTTTTGGTTTCGAGCGTCTCTTATGAGTCTTTTGTAGACGAAATGCGCGTTTGGTGTTAATACAAAGTTTAATCCTGGTATCTATGATGAGTTTATTTGATTTAATTTCTATATCTTCCCATTTCAATGTCTAGGTCATGGTTACTTAACCTTATTAATCATATAAAATCAAATGTCTTTATTATCATGTACACAATATGTGACAAATAAACGCAATAAAAAACTGTCAAAGGAAATTAAGTATCTTATTTATACAGAAGAATATAAAACAAAGACATGACTTTTTTTAGCTGCTAAAGTTCTCAACCCTAATGACTGTTTTGTCCTCTGCTAGAACAGAATATTTTTTTTCATCAATTTTGGAATCAGAATATTTTTAAGGAAAAAAACATAACCCCCTTGAAGTTAAAAAAAATAATATATTATTCAACTCCATTGAAAAAAACAATAATGATGATCAAGCCGAACTGATAAAAGAAAAAGAAATGAATACGAAACATATATATTTTTTTTTAATTCCCAGAGAAGACTGTCTTTGAAAACATTGTCGTATACTCCACAAAGTCGAATAATTCTACGTATGTTGTAATATAGATAAGGGAATGACCATTTAACTTAAAATTAAATCAAATAAACTCATCATAGATACCAGGATTAAATTTTGTATTAACACCAAACGCGCATTTCGTCTACAAAAGACTCATCAGTGACGCTCGGATCCAAAAAAGTTAAAAAGGCCAAATAAAATACGAAGTAGAAGAGCATTGTGGACCATAATTCCTATAAGTTTTGCCAAATACAGCTAAGGGAATCTATTCCTGAGGTAGGAAAGCCTTAGTATTTCAAAAATTCAAAAGTTTTGTAAACTGACTACAGTTAACTTATAAATATGACCATATAAATGATAATTCATGTCAGCACAGAAGTGCAGACTACTGGGCTGGTGATACCCTCGGGAAATTAAAACTCCGTCAGCAGAGGCAACGACCCATAAACTCATTTGATAACATAAAACTTGGTTTTACACATTTTTAACGACTGTTCAAGCTAAATCATCTTTTAAATTTTTAATCTGAACTTCTGACAGCAGTTGGTGACCTGGTGCAACAATCTTTAGATTTGTTAAAATGTGGTACATATAAAAAAAAAAAGAGAGAGAGATGTGGTATGATTGCCTATGAGACAACTTTCCCCACAGTTCAATAAAAGTGGATGTAAGCAATTATAGATAACCGTACGGCCCTTAACAATGAGAAAAACCAATACCGTATAGTCGGCTATAAAAGGTCCCGACATGAAAAAAAATCAATTTAGAGAACAAACAGCCGAATTTATAAAAAAACAAGAATGTGTCCCCAGTACACGGATGCCCCATCCGCACTATCATTTTCAATGTTCAGTGGACCGTGAAAATAGGGGGAAATCTCTAATTTGGCATTGAAATTAGAGAGATCACGTCATAGAGAACATGTATACTTAGTATCAAGTTGATTGGACTTCAACTTCATCAAAAACTAAGGTGGTACTTAACACTACAGGGAGATAACTCTGTAAAATCAGCTAAACGTGTTAATTACGTTGTGTTGGTATAGGAATATTAAGCTTCTCAATGATCAAAATTAGTGTTTTTCAAACTGCTATATAACCAGTGTAATTTTTCTGATAAAACGGTTGGTTCAAATGTCTTGAAATTTTTATATATTTGTCATAGGGTCAAAGTAAATACTTTGTCAAAATTTCATGAAAATTAAACAAGCCAAATTAATTTAAGTGAAGGTGTTGGGTACCACCTTGACAATTGTGTAATGATTGTGTTATAACTGTGTGTTTTTTGATCGGCCAATATGAGGTAATTTGTCATAAAATTAATATCGTAATGATGTATAACCTGACAGTCACTTACTAATGATATATTTTTATATCTCTTACGATGCGTTGTGGGGAACACATATTAATGACGGGCGTCCGTCCATGCGACAGATCTGGAATAGTACCCATGAATGAAGTCCCTTAATAGGCTAAATCTACCGCCATTTAAATGTGATATTGTATAAAGATGAGAATTTTGTAAAGATTCTTAAATTTGTAGTATATCTAAAGGGTATTCACTAAACTTTTAACTTCTGTTAAGAGATCTGCCCATTTGAAAAAAAAGCGCTCTTATGTGTACATTTTTTCCAGATTTTCATCAAATGTATATCAAAGGTTTATACAAGCAATGTTTTGACAAGTTTGAAAATTAGTGCAGTTCAACTATTTTTTATTAAAAAGGTAGACTCCTTGGAAATAATAATTATGAGAACTGCATCGTTTTTGCTTTCAAGTCTCCATTTCTCTTGCGATATTTGTAAAAAGTTTGCTAGAATAAAAATAAAAATTTTATTAGTTTAAATTCCGAACAATAAGTTTGTAACTAAAGAAAAAAAATACCATATTAATATCAAAACGATAGACAGAGAACAATACAAACGTGAAGCATTAGTTTAAACATATTTATTTATAGTGGATTGAGAAACAAGTTTTGCAACTAATATTAATCTCTTTCCACTTTGCGGGTGTGAGTGCTGCCTTGTATAGCGGAATTAGCCTGCTCTTTTTCGAAATCTACAAGGGTGTCTTTAACGTGCAAGAGATATGTCTCTCTCTCTTAACACGGGTCAGCCACTTATCGTCCCCTTCCGACGGACTATTATCGTTTTCTCAAGACCATACTCGCAATTGGTGTCATGGGAGAACCGAAAATTCAGTCCCAAAACTTTTCTCCCGGAATGGGAATCGAGCCAGGAACCTTTGTGTCAGTAGTCCGATGCACTAACCACTACACCACGGCTTATAACGTGTAGCATTGAAAAAAAGAATGTAGGACAGAAAGTCACAGGACAAGAAGTCACAGACAAAAAGTCACGGACAAAAAGTCACAGGACAAAAAGTCACCACAATTCATTTTTTCTGACTATTTTCTTTGAATAAAAAACGATCATTTCTACAAAAATATTTTTGCATTTCTCTTGAACTATTGTGTAAAATCTAACTTTGTAAACAAAATTTATCAAAAAATATCAAAGAAAATCAAATAATTGTTAAAAAAAACAACAACGTCAAAGTGGCTTGGCATTTAAATGGCTTCATTGTGCCAAGACATCTTTGAAATTCTTTTGCATGATCAAAATTAAATAGATCTTCATTCAAGTATAATGACGCATTTCCTAAATTTTAATATGAATGTATGTATTAAAAAGTAAATATTTCAAGATTTTTCTCTTTTATATTCAAACAATTGTCAACATATTATTTGTGACTTTTTGTCCTGTGACTGTTTGTTCTACCAAATTTGTGACTTTATGTCTCCTGTGACTTTCTGTCTGTTTACCGAAAAAAATATATGAAAAGAATGAACTATAACGGAACAATGAACAACACCATGCTTGTTGGAGTTTTCGCTTTCTATATAACAAGGTTTAAATTATTTCTGTACCAGGTCAGTTTCCTGATAGTCCCTTTGGTTGATAAAGTCAAGCGTTCATTCTTATCAGTTTTATTTGGTCCTAACTCTTTTTTGTAATTAACTTCAGGTGCGGGTTTTCTCACTGTATTGAAGACCCATTGGTGGACTTCGTCTGTTTTCCGCTCTTTAGTCGGGTTGTTGTCTCTTTGACACATTCCCCATTTACATTTTCAATTTGTTGTCTCTTTGACACATTCCCCATTTCCATTCTCAATTTTTTCATCGCAATACTTTGGACTTCTTTATACTTAACGCACCAAAGTTTCAAATTCTTTTACTTAAGGAATTAAAAGTGACATTATTTGATATTTGGTGATACATTTACATTGTAAAGTAAATTACATTGATCATGTATACATCTATTAAATGTGTGTGTTACTTTTGTTGGTTGGATCCATGGCTTAATTATAAAAAAGAAGATGTGGTATGATTTCCAATGAGACAACTATCCACAAAAGATCAAAATGACACAGACATTAACAACTATAGGTCACCGCACGGTCTTCAACAATGAGTAAAGCCCATACCGCTTAGTCAGCTATAATAGGCCCCGATAAGACAATGTAAAACAATTCAAACGAGAAAACTAACGGCCTTGTTTATGTAAAAAAAAATGAACGAAAAACAAATATGTAACACATAAACAAACGACAACCACTAAATTACAGGCTCCTGACTTGGGACAGGCACATACATAAATAATGTGGCGGGGTTAAACATGTTAGCGGAATTAGTTTTTTTTTTGTTGCTTCGATGCGGGGTTTGAATCTATTAGTTTCATTCGTTATTCAGCTCACAGGCGCTTGTACCCTTTTTTATTTTTTATTTCTTGATTGACAAAATATTTGTTATGTTTAGAGGATGCGTTTTTCAACAGAATGTCTCATTCCAATGAGCACCAATTGTGCCCCTCTTCTTGTCGACTTGTTGCTATATTATTATGAGGCTGACTTCACTACAGGAACTTCTTAGGAAGAAAGATAAGAAGTTAGCAATATCCTTTAACATTACTTATCGCTATAAAGATGATGTTCTCTCACTAAACAAATCAAAATTTGGTGACTATGTTGAACGCATCTATCCCATCGAACTAGAAATAAAGATCGATACACCAGATACAGTTAAGTCGGTCTCGTATCTTGACTTACATCTAGAAATTGACAATGAGGGTCGGTTGAAAACAAAACTTTACGACAAAATGATTTCAGCTTCCCAATTATGAACTTTCAATATATTTAGCAAAATGTAAGATCACAAAAATACTGAATTCAATCGGAAAGTCCCTAATCACATGGCAAAATCAAATGACAAAACACATCAAACGAATGGACAACAACTGTCATAAATTATTCCTAACTTTGTACAGGCATTTTCAAATGTAGAAAATGGTGGATTAAACCTGGTTTTATAGCGCTAAACCTCTCACTTATACGACAGTCTCATCCAATTCCGTTATATTTACGGAGTATTTATACCAATTGATACGATATTCCCGGTCTTGTATGTCCTATCATGATTTCCTTGATAGAGAGTTGCTGCTCACAAGGAAGCTATCAAACCAAGCGTTCCAAATGGTGAAGTTGAAATCATCCCTTCGTAAAAGGAGTAGGTTCAGTAAGGGGTTGCCCCAAAATATAGCAGTTTTACAAAATTGTGAAAATGTAATCTTTTAGCTATTTACTGGAAAGTAGAATGCTTCTGCTTCATAAATATACGCTGTTTTTGACAATACAATGCACAAATATCGGGTACTAGCATCATACAGTCATGCTAAATTACTGAAATCTTCACAATTTTAGCATTTTAGCTAAATTTTAGACAGTTTCCGTCTTAAATGAAAGTGGCCGCATTCGTGTTCATTCATAATATTGAAATCTAAGTTGTATTTGATGATAATACATATATATAACATATATAAAGGTTGAGGATGAACACGGAGGCGGCTACTTTAATTTTTGACAAAAATCATCTGAAAAGTGACGTTTTTTGGCATATTTGATAGATTTTTCATATTAAAGCTTCAATCGGAGCGTTTTTAATGACTAAATCAGTCAAAATCTTTCACATACACTAATTAACTCAATTGAAATAGACACTTAAGTGTTTAAAAAATGTCCAAAATCTTTCTTTAGATGAACCTCAAATTTGAGGCCAAAATCGGCCCTTACCGGACCTACTCCTTTACGGTCGCTACCAAGAGTTGGTTGACTGTTATGGAATAACCGTTTCACAGATGATATCTGATATGTTCTTTATGTCGTAACTACAATAACCTTCCCTTTTCACGAATATGACCTAACGAATTAGACTATTTACCGGGTTTGTAATAAAATGAGCAACACGACGGGTGCCACATGTGGAGCAGGATCTGCTTACCCTTCCGGAGCACCAGAGACCCCCCCCCCCCTAGTTTTTGGTTGGGTTCGTGTTGCTTAGTCTGTAGTTTTCTATGTTGTGTATTGTATTCAATTATTTGTCTGTTTGCCTTTTTTCTTTAAATATTAGCCATGGCGTTGTCAGTTTATTGTCGATCTATGAGTTTGGCTGTCCCTCTGGTATCTTTCGCCCCCTCTTTTACTAAATATTTATTTTGGTGTTTTAAATATAATGTTTTGTGAATAAATGTAATACTTTAACTAATTTGTTCTTCAGTCACTGTACTCTATATATGTTGAGCCTTTCTTAATGTCAAGCGGCAAATCATTAATTTATCTTCAAGACGAGAACAATTTTACAATAAACACAATAGACAGGTACTCAATAAGACAAGAAATGCCATTGGAATCAAAGTACTGAACATCGGATGACCGCAAGTTCTTGTGGATGGTCACATACACTTGTCTCAGAAAAAAATCACATCTCTATACCTGAAAGCGAGGTAAATGTACACGTATATTTTTTTCTGAGACAAGTTCGTGCGTGGATGATAAATAAATGACAGGGAATTCAACCTCATCGTCAAAACTATTATATTGTAGTGATACAAATCAGTAAACTCTGGTTTGTTATTATATATTATATTAATATTTGTACGTTTATGATAACAGTTACATGCATGTATATATAATTTTCATCTATTTGTATATCATTCTATTCTACTATATTAATAATAGTGCAGTGCAAGTGCATGCTGGACACTCTTCTGTAATAATTCGATTTTTCTAATAGACTGGATTCTAGTAGGCATTTAAATTTTCCCTCAAAACGTTCTATCTCCCTTGCAGAGTTGTCGGTCCTTGAGAGAGAGAGAGCCAGGATCGATAACTCTGCATGGGAGATTGCAAACGATCTTGAGATATTCTTCTGCATGCTTTAACACACCTTTTCTGTACGTGTGCATACATATTTAAGATAAGTTTTACCTAAATATATATTTCTAACGACAAAACATTTCATATTATTAATTTATATTCTTTTAAAAATATTTTTTATGGAGTATCCATTTAAAAAAAATAATTTATAACAAGCGATAAGGAATGTTATTTTGCACTCGATAATGTCCGCGTAATTATCATGTTTATTATAGATCGGATACAATCCCAACACGAAAGTTGCGTAATGGAAATCTAGGCGACAGCAATACACCGGAATGCCCTCACGGTCATCCGATGTAAAATTAAAAAAAACAAACAATAGTAGTTCAAATCACATAAATCGACTAAGAAGTTACAAATAAAGGTAACCACCAAATAGGCCCCGCAAGTTGGAAATTTTATTTGAAACAGGCCATCTTTAGACTACCGAAAGATTTGTTCAAAGCGTGTGTCATTTTCCTTACAGGAATCATCGGATCTAACGATCTCATTCAAACTGGGCGTGGGAGGGTATTTAAACATCCCAATCAGCCAAACGGATTCCCCCCGCCTTTAAAGCACAGCTTTTTATCGGATTGGGGGGGGGGGGGGGGGGGGGGGGAATCGAGATGACAATTTTATATAAATCAGACCGTTGGATTTTTTTCGATTTACGACTTACCCTTTCTCAGAGAATAGACAGACACAAGAAGGAAACTAAAGCGACAATAAAAAAATTAATCTTAGGTTTAAAATCTATCATAGGATAATACGAGGAAAAGTAACTTTGATTATCATGGTTGACTATAACTAGTATGGGTTTCTCCCGTATTGTGATTTTAAAAAATCGTCGGTTTGAAGTAGTAGACATTTCACATTTCAATTTGTATATGATTAATTATTTCAACTCGCAGATCGCAGAGGCGACTATTTACATTGATTTTCTCGGAAAAAGAGTCCATAGGCGGACACCATACATTTATTTGAAAGAAATGCTTTTGTCATACTTTTCCAAAATTGTGCGATTCTTATAGACTACATATATATTTCTCCGTTCTTTGCACGTTAAGAACCCTTGCAACAACTCTTTGAGGGGTCCGTAGATGGCATGTTGCAAGGCAAAATTTCTGTCTCTATCCAATATACCCTCCTTTTCCAGTGGCAGTCCAAGTTTCACCGGCCATCATCCCGGATGCTCTCTATCATTACTAGACATACCTATTGTATTTATTGTTAACTTGTTCTCGTCCCGAACATGCATGACATATTTGTCACTGGACATAAAGCATCCAAAATTCAATCAATGTATATGTCTATAAGGAATTTATTCATAAATGGATTTTAAGGTAACCATCACAGAGTCAATGTTAACGATGAAACCAAGGATGTAAAAATACACAGCCATGTCTAGATTGGTATCGTTATCCATTTTTGGTTTAAAAATTGCCTTGTTTAGGTTTGTTTAATGATAAAAGAATATTGATAAGCTTTTATCTGCAATTATGTGGCAATTATTTATCAAGTTTTTCGTTACAAGTTAACATTATTACATGTCACGATTATTGCGGGAAACTTTCCACTCATGAATATTCATAAGGTTAAACGTTTCAAAACATCCACTAGCCTTGAAATTGGTGTTGTGACATGTTTGTACATAAATGACATGAAAATCAGAGATTAGAGTGTATATATAGTTATTATAAATGTTTTGTCACAGAAAACGATAGAGTTTTACAATACGGCTATAGATATTTCTAATATTTATCACAAATATAGATTGCTTTAGGATGTATGAGTTTAACTGCCAATACTAGAAAATAAAATAACAAAAATACCGAATTCGAGCTCAAATGAAAAGTACATAATAAAATGGCAAAATCAATACTTCAACACTGCAAACGAAATGATTAAAACTATCATATTCCTTACTTGGTACAGGCATTTTTTTATGTAGAAAATGGTGGATTAAACCTGGTTTTATAGCTGGCTAAACCTCTCACTTGTATGACAGTCGCATACAATTCCAGTATATTGACAACGATGTGTGAACCAAAACAAACAGACATAATAGGTAAAATTGTCAAAGTAGGGATACAGAAGTCAACATTGTTATAATCTTAATCACAATAAAAACAACGGAGTGTCTATTCGTCCGGCTAGCCGGACGAATAGTTAAAAATCTCTATTCGTCCGGCCATCCGTCTGCGGATGCGCAAATATTCAATATCAATAAAAGTGTCATGTGACGTGGAAAGTGTCCCGGATGAGGTGTCGGATAACACACGCGGTGTCGGATAACACAAGCGCGTATGCAATGGACGTGTTGAGAATTGGAGATCGTGATTCATATTTAAAGATGTCACAGAGAAAACCAGAGAGAATGTGATTGCTTTAAACAAATGTCTATAGAAGTGATATATGTTAACTGTGAGGAATAAGCCTGAAATTAAAGTGAAATTGATGATTTACCCCCATTTACCTTATGGAGGCAAAACGCATTCGGAAAAAATACTATATCAAACTTGCTTGGATGCATTATTTTTTAGTTATACTACAACGCAGATCTATAAACATACTGATATGCCTGGACTGGGAATAAGACACCAGGGTTTTGGTATCCCCCCTTTTTCTGTTGTATCTAATGAGGGCCCTCATGGGGTTTTTGATTATGTGATTACTTGGCCGTTTTTTTAATGATTATTTGATTATTAAGCCAAATATTTCATGATTATTTGATTACCTAGGACTGTATTTTTAGTTTATGATTATTTGATTACTAAAGATAAGCAAATATTTAATGATTATGTGATTATATTGGCAAAAAAATGGTGATTATGTGATTACTAGGACCCCCCCCCCCCCCCATGAGGGGCCTCTCTAATATACATTTTTTTCTAAAAAAATCTTATCGAAAACACAATCCTTCTTTTGGGTACAGGTTACACGTGCCTGCCCTTCTCAAATTTCAGATGAATTAAAAATCGCCGAACAATTTAAATGAAGAATCGTGCATAATCATATGGGGACCTTACTTTAACCAAACTTCACAGAAACTATAAATTCAGGATCTTTTGAAATTATAGATGAAGCCAATAATGATTGGCCCGACTATTTACCTTACAGGAAATTCATAGGCAGAACAACAAAAGAGGGAATCATTTTTGCCCCCTCCCCCCACCCAATACCCAAGTTCCTATAGAATATTAGAATAAAAAAAATCTGAATCAAATGTATAGTTTTTTTGGTTTTTTTTAAAGAATGAGTTTTTTTTCATAATCCGAGGTTAGACAATATATTATAAAACAACCCGTTTCATTCGAAACCTTCAAAACACAATGTTATATCTTCATCATTATATATTTGGCCGGACAAATAGCGAAAAACCGTTAAAATGCTATTTGTCCGGCTTGCCGGATGAATAGACATTTTTGACTATTTGTCCGGCTAGCCGGACGATTAGCCACTGCCTAAAAACAAACAAAGAAACACAAAAAGGTATAGACAAGCATATACGCAAAAATAAAAGACAAGAATACTAAAAATGAACATAGTCCACATACTATTAATCTTATACGCCCGTATTATGGTACACCGTTGTCGTCTGTCCGTCCGTTTGTCAACATGTTGGATGGTAGCTCAAACACGTTTTGACCAATTTGTAAGAGCGAATTGAGTAAATCTACTGAGCGAAGCTCCCTTTCGATTTTTATCATTTCTTTTATTTTACGTTTCCGAGTTATGGGTGTTTATTCATAAAAGGGGTTTTTCCAGTTTTCATACAATAACTCAAAAGTGCTTTGAGCAGTTTTCAATAAAATTTCGTGACTGTTCTTAATTGATACGATATTCCCGTGCTTGCATTTCCTATCATTATTTTCTTGATAGAGGGTTACTGCTCACAAGGAAGCTATTAAACAAAGAGTTCCAAATGGTGAAGTTGAAATCATCCCTTCGTAAATTTTACGGACGCCATCACGAGTTGGTTGACCGTTATGGAATAACCGTTTCACAAATGATATCGGACATGTTTCTTACGTCGTAACTACAATCCCCTTCCCTTTCATGAATGTGACCTACCGAATTAGACTATTTACCGGATTTGTAATCACATAAGCAACACGACGGGTGCCACATGTGGAGCAGGATCTGCTTACCCTTCCGGAGCACCTGAGATCACCCTTTTTGGTGGGGTTCGTGTTGTTTATTCTTTAGTTTTCTATGTTGTGTTATGTGTACTATTGTTTTTCTGTTTGTCTTTTTCATTTTTAGCCATGGCGTTGTCAGTTTGTTTTAGATTTATGAGTTTGACTGTCCCTTTGGTATCTTTCGTCCCTCTTTTCTTAATCTATTTAAATCACCAAGCAGTTAAGTTGTTTTTTTTCATCTGATATGTAATTGATGAGTTATGGGACGTATATTCTTTGAAAAAAGCGACGAGCGTATCGTGCGCTTATGGCACAACTCTTTATTCAAAATTATTAAACTTCCAGTGGCAAATATTTAAAAAAAAAAAAAGTATAGAAAGACAAGACAGATATATAAAATATTGAGCACTTCATTCCAACTCAAGTTTGCCTATGTATAAAAAAGTATTCAGAAAAACAAATTCCGCCACGAAATATCGTACAATGCGAAATATAACTCCTCTCTTGATTGTTAAACTATGTATAAGTAAGATCGGTGGAAAATAATTTCAATAGTATCATTCAAATTCTTATTCCTTCAAAATTAGTCCAATATTTTTCTTAAATATCGGTTTGATGCTAAAACAATTACCGTGTTTAATAATCATCGAGTGGCCGATTAAGATTGTTTGTGTACAAACAAATTTATATGAGTTGTAGGTAAATAAAAAATACTTTGCTAGTATTGTTTTTGCGTTAAGCAATTTGTACTCGCATTGTGTCATGGGTCAAATGTATTCGTTATGCGTATGATCACTTGTTTTTGTTAAAGAATGTCTCAAAACGTTTAAACCCGCTGCATTTGTTTGCACCTGTCCTACGTCAGGAACCTGATGTTAAATGCATGAACGTCGTTTGTTGATGTGGTTCATAAGTGTTTCTTGTTTCTGTTTTTTTTTTTTTTTTTTTTTTTTATAAAGATAAGACCGTTGGTTTTCCTGTTTGAATGGTTTTATTCTAGTCATTTCTTGGGACCCTTTATAGCTTGCTCCGTGTGAGGGCCGTACTTTGACCTATAGTGGTTTCTTTTTTGAAATTGTGACGTGGATGGAGAATTGTCTCGTTGGCACTCATACCACTTCTACATATATCTATGAAAAGTAAAACACAGTATATCAATTATGTATCATTGTCATGAAGTACATGTATCTTTTATTTTACATAAATATTATTGTACTTTCTTTGACCTTCTTTAAACAAACTGTTTTGGTTTGCTCGTTGTTAGGAGATCGCCAATAGTGTTGGGAGGTTGTGGGTTCGATTTCCGGTTGGGTGAAACCAGAGTCTTCAACATTGGCATTTTTGCAGTTTTTCTGCTGAGCATCTACCTTTAATGGGTAAGAACAATGTCTCATCTGTACGAAGTCATTAGAATAAAAATTAGGAGATATGGTAGGATTGCAAATGAGACAACTGCCAATTAGTTCAAATGAAGTGAATGTTAGCAATTAAAGGCCATCGTTTGGTCTTCAACATGAGAAAACCCCAGACCGAATAGCTGGCTTTAAACGGCCCAGACATGATAAATGTAGAACGATTCAAACGAGGAAATTCAACTAACGGCCTTATATATAAAAGTTAAAGCTAGTATGTCCTACTACGGACTATAATCAAATGAGCTAGCTAGCACTTAAAAAAACCTACTCGTAGAATTGGCCGAGAACAAATTAAGATATTATATTCATATCTCATTCAATATGCATGGTATATTTGCCATAGGACGATATGGCCATCCACCAACCAATCAATTAACATTTTACTCGCAGTTGTTTTAGCTGTTTTACACATGCAGAGAAAATGTTCTTAATTTTGTACAATGCAGCCAGCAAATAAAACCTTGCAAAGCTTTTTATTAAATATGTTACCAAATAAATGTAATCTTCAATTGGCAATCTACTTAGCACATGGAAGTTATTTATCCTGCTGGTTTAGTTTGACAAAAAGGAAGAGAATAAATACCATTATAAACAATAGCATATGAACTGTATTAACATCTCAAAGCACAGGCACTTGTCTCAGTATTTTTCCCCTATATACCTTAATATAACACGTGTTATATTAAGATATATAGGAATTTTGTTTTTCTGAGACAAGTGCCTGTGTCTCAAAGCGACTTTATGTAACGATCCAAGGCTGCTGTACGGATACTTTTATTTCTTGTCACGAAAAATACAAATTACAGCATTTGATGCAGGTTTTACTTGATCAGTAGTTAAAAACGACTGTAAGTACATGAGTACTGCAGTGGCACTATATATTTTCAAATATTAACCAAAGCGAAGTTGCTGAAGATACATTCTTGATCATTCTTCATATCATATCAAAAGCGTATTTATAAATACTAGAAATTTAAAAGTGTGACAAACGAGCAATAAATGACAAAGAATTAATTACATATAAGGTATATGAGATGTCATGAAAATGAATACGTATTAATGATAATGCGAACATCTATTATTCAGGTGCATGTCACTCGATCCTCGCTGTAGGCCATCTTTATTGTTAAATTGTTGCACTGTGCATATCCACAAGGCCATCTTGTAAATTTATTACGAATTATTAATCTTGCTCAACCGGTGGTTGACCATTTAAAAATGACATGTTCTGACTAACATTAAGTGGGAATATTTATTTATGGACTATCTGGCCATGCCTGTTTTTCTGCACACGGCGCTAAATACTTTTCCGGTTTATCATGGCGGGACCATTTGTATTCGTTTATGTCTTTGCACACGGTATTTTGAATTTACACACGTGGTGTCTTGTTGGAATTTATATTAAGAGTGTTTGCCGGCTAATTTTACAATTCTTACTGAAACTCCAAAAAGAGAAAGACTTAAATATTTAACAGTGCAGTTTTGATCAGTCATCAATTGAAAATGTCTTCAACTGGTATGTACATATTTCATTCTTTTCTTATGCTATACGTATACATCACAAGTACTTGTTTCTATCCATGGAAAAAGACCCACTATCAACGTAAATATACGTTGATAATGGGTCTGCGGAATTTCCCATGGATAGATATATACATGTAGGTTGAAAATTTATTGGTTCTGTAAGAGATTTTTAAAAATACTGGCGACCTTCTTCTTTTTTTAAAGAATATATAATTCCTAAGAAAATGTAATTTATGTACTAAAATATGTCTTCACATTTATGTTTATACCTTTTGGTAATGGGACGAACATTTTACTTTAATTATTTTTTAGGGGAGGGGCTGTTTTCAGACGGAATATTTAGTTTCACTTTTTGCGATGCTAGCTTATTTTCTATTTTTTTACACGAAATTTAATTGTTTCCTGTAAGTGGCTTTTTTAAGTGTTGCAGAATGATTCAGAATTTCTTGCTTGGCATATTATTTATTTATTTCTTACTAGGCCAGAATAATCATTTTTAATACTGTTATTTAGTTTTTTACAGTCTATTTTCATTGATAATTTAATAGAAATAATTGGCGGGAAAACAAAATTCCTAAGATCACTCATCAATTCATACTACTTGAGGCATATTACATGATTGATGTGACAGACGTGTCTGGTATGTTGTCCTCAAGATTACCTGAGATACTTTTTAACGTAAACAAATTATTTATCAGCATGCTATCTTAAAGCAATAACATGTTCATTTGTTCTCCAAGTGACAATTCAAGTTCCGTTATATGGTTAGGTAAACAAACATTTTGAAAAATATGATGTCAACAAAATCCGGGTTAAGTATTTTTGTTTTTAAAGATTAGTGTCCACTTAATAATGTCCGGCTTCTATACAGGAAATCTCTTTTTCTAATGCGGTGCTATTGAGAATACAGGGGAAATTAAGCGTACTGTGTGAATATTAAATCAACTGTTTCATTTTCAATTTGTTTTCAAACAATGTCTGAAAAGATTTGTTCCCTGCAACAAAACTATGTTTGATGATGAACAAATCCACAAACAATTGTTTAATCAACTTTAATAGTAATCCTTCCTGTTCGATATTTTTATTTTGTGGCTCAACTTTTGCCAAAAAAACACAATTATTTTCATGTCGGACCATTTTAAAGCCGACCATACGGTATGGGTTTTTGTCATTATTGAAGGCCGCACGGTTGCCTATAATTGTTTCATCTACTTCGTGGCAATTATCTCCTTATTTTTATATTTTAACTTTCAAGTTCATTGTATATACGTTATATTTTTTATCATGGTAAATGGCTATTCAATGTATAAATCAGATTTTATTTATATACATTTTTTTACAATAACAATACTTTGAAATACGAAAATAACTACTAGTTTCGTATATCAGAGATACGAAACAAAGTTTATTGATTGGTGGTAGCTTTATATTGGAGGCGTAGTTATTACTTAAAATCGAAAGAGACGAATCCCGTTAGAATAGAAGGTCTCTGCTTGATAGCAGGAGGAAAAGAACTTCTAGCGACTTGCAACGAAAATGTAATACCCGAAATTAAACCCTGAAAAAATGAAAAGTGGTATTGCTTGTAGATGATCACAATTCTATAAAAATTAATGAGTACGCTATTATAGAAGAAATGGTCTAAAATCTTATAGTTGCGTATTGACTGTTAAAGTCTAGTGTTTCTCCTTGGTCTATATCGCATTACCAGGGGATGTTGTAATGTACACTTAATTTATTTCGACAGTAAATATGACAACATCTCTTTTTTTTTATAGGAAAAACCTGTTGTCTGACAACAGAAAACAAATGTGGATGTGGCGACAACTGTCAATGTGGAGATAGCTGCGTATGTTGTCCTAAGATGAAAGGATCATGTAGTTGTTCATCGGGAGGAGACTGTTCATGTGGAGATTCATGCGCATGTACCACTGCATGTGGATGTGGAAAATGTGGAAAATCAAAATCATCTTAGCAGTGGATTGAAACCATTTTAGGTAACTATTTTTTTTTTCTATATGCTCATAGATTGAAAGAGGAAATAGGAAAGGGAGAGTAAGCATACATATGTACCATAACATGTTAAAATAAGGTATTTTGGAAAATTAAAATCGTCTGAGCCAACAAAAAAATGCATAGAAATGCCGACAGTAAAATGCATAACTTATTTGATTGACATTTGTTCATGTGTGTGTTCGATTTGGGAAAGATGTAATTTTACACGTGCAATCTTTTTCCATGCAACCATTTAATTTTGATTTATTCACTATTATAGTCTTCTAAACTTTACAAATGATAGATGTTCTGTTGTCTGAAATACTTTTATTTAAGTCAAATGAATTTTTAATCAATTGCTATCAATTTGTTTTCTTTATTTATTGCAGAAAGAAGGAATAAAGACAATGCAAACAAATTAATGGGCAGCTTTTATTGCAACTAGTGGACATTATGTTACCATTCGGTTGTATTTAGTATAGACATTGGAAAACAAAATACATGTATATGTTTAATTTTATGTGTCAAATAAATTGATAAAATTTGATTTTTTTGTTGCAACTTTTTGTAAACAAACTCCTAAAAATGTTTACTGTTACATATGTAAAATAAGATGTAGTAAGATTACCAATGAGACAACTCTCCACAAGAGACCAAATGACACAGAAATTAACAACTATAGGTCACCGCACGGCCTTCAACAATGAGCAAAACTAATACCGCTAAGTCAGCTATAAATGGCCCCGAAATGTATACTATTCTTTACGGTTATTCTTTTCCTAAAGGAAAAACCCTTACTGCTATTTCTTCGGATCTGATTATTACTCTTCCCCTAACACTTTGACAAAATGTATTTCTATAACTGTACGACATTTAGCAATAAAATTCACACTTTGTATCAATGTCTTAAATCCTTATCCAGGATAATGTTATATGAATACTAACCCTTTTTTGTACTGTACCGATACACTAAGTCGAATTTTTAACGTGCTAGTTCACAAGGTAACCCTCCGCAGACATAGTTTTTACATGTCATCTTACCCTTAATCGTACTGAGGTAAATAAAAACAAGAGGCTCTCAAGAGCCTGAATCGCTCACCTTAATTTTTTTGGTTAAATCTCTCATCAATGATTATTTTGGCTTTTCAATTTATTTAAATGTTCTTTGAATCGTCCTATTTTCTTCAAAAGCAAAAAAAAAATTTTTCTCCTATGTTCTATTTTAGCCATAGGAGCTATGTTTCTGACATACAAGGAAATGAAATATAAAATTTATACTAGATACTCTGAAACTCATTTAGCCTAAGTTTGGCTGAAATTGATACAGCAGTTTCAAAGGAGAAGATTTTTTAAAGTAAGTCAACATGATGAACAAATTGTGAAAAAAGTCTTTAAAGGGCAATAACTCCTTAAGGGGTCAATTGACAATTTTGGTCAAATTGACTTATTTGTAGATCTTACTTTGCTTAACATTTTTGCTATTAACAGTTTATCTGTATCTATAATAATATTCAAGATAATAACCAAAAACTGCAAAATTTCTTTAAAATCATCAATTCAGGGGCATTATACCTGAAAAACCAGTTACCCAATTCGGCTGAAAATTTCCGGACAGGTAGACCTTGACCTAATAAATACTTTAACTTCTTGTCTTATTTGCTCTAAATGCTGGAGTTTTTGAGATATAAGCCAAAACTGCATTTTACCCTGTGTTCTATTTTTAGCCATGACGGCCATGTTTTTTGACGAAATAAAAAATAAAGCACAAACTTTATTTTATACACCCTACTGATCATTCAGTTGAAGTTTGGTTGAATTTGGTTAAGTAGTTTTAGAGGAGAAGATTTTTTAAAGTTAGCAAATATGATGAACAAATTGTGAAAAATTGTCATTAAAGGACAATAACCCCTTAAGGGGTCAATTGACAATTTTGGTCATATTAACTTATTTGTAGATCTTACTTTTCTGATCATTTTTGCTGTTTACAGTTTATCTTTATCTATAATAATATTCAAGATAATGACCAAAAACTGCAAAATTTCCTTAAAATTACCAATTAAGTGGCAGCAACCCAACAATGGTTTGTTTGATTCATCTGAAAATTTCAGGGCTGATAGATCTTGACCTAATAAACATTTTTACCCCATGTCAGATTTGCTCTAAATGCTTTCGTTTTTGAGATATAAGCCAAAAACTGCATTTGACCCCTATGTTCTATTTTAAGTAACAGCGGCCATGTTTTTTGACGGATCAAAAATCGAAGCTCACACTTTGTGCAGGATAATCTAAGGAACAATCATGCTTAGTTTCATCCAAATCCATTCAGTAGTTTCAGAGGAGAAGATTTTTTAAAGTTAGCAAATGTGATGAACAAATTGTGAAAAATTGTCATTAAAGGACAATACCCCTTAAGGGGTCAATTGACAATTTTGGTCATATTAACTTATTTGTAGATCTTACTTTGCTGATCATTTTTGCTGTTTACAGTTTATCTTTATCTATAATAATATTCAAGATAATGACCAAAAACTGCAAAATTTCCTTAAAATTACCAATTAAGTGGCAGCAACCCAACAATGGTTTGTTTGATTCATCTGAAAATTTCAGGGCTGATAGATCTTGACCTAATGAACATTTTTACCCCATGTCAGATTTGCTCTAAATGCTTTCGTTTTTGAGATATAAGCCAAAAACTGCATTTGACCCCTATGTTCTATTTTAAGTAACGGCGGCCATGTTTTTTGACGGATCAAAAATCAAAGCACACACTTTGTGCAGGATAATCTAAGGAACAATCATGCTAAGTTTCATTCAAATCCATTCAGTAGTTTCAGAGGAGAAGATGTTTGAAAAATTGTTAACGACGACGACGACGTCGACGACGACGACGACGACGGACGCCAAGTGATGAGAAAAGCTCACATGGCCTTTTAGGCCAGGTGAGCTAAAAAACGGGGAACCATACATACATTATCATTTATCTGACCTATACATTTCTAGGAATATAATTGGCTAACAGCGTCCGCGTTTAGACCGTGTATATTTCATATTAAGTTATTAGGGAGGCGGGGCTTATTTCATACACGGTTAGTAGTGGTGTTACGTCCCTTTATATTCCATATTAGGTAAGAAGGAAGGCGGGGCTGATTTCATACACAGTTAGTAGTGGCGCTACGTCCCTTTATATTCCATATTAGGTAAGAAGGAAGGCGGGTTTTATTTCATACACAGTTAGTAGTGGTGTTAGTTCCCTTTATATTCCATTTTAGGTAAGAAGGGAGGCGGGGCTCCTTTATAAAAACAAAACGGTACTGAGAAAAAATCTTAAAGGTTTTAACAGACGAAGAAATTGATGATTTAGATGGAAATAAATTCATAAAACACATTTAAACAAGTTGTTATTGTTGGCATCTGTTTTTGTAGGATCAATGGAAGTAGTTTCTTAATGCTAACAGTATTGAAGACTTTCTCATTTTGATAGGTCACTAGTCTTAATTTCACACGTTAAGATAGTCGGTAAGATAAATTCGTTTTTACATAGTGTGCTAGTAATTTGTTGCCTGTATCAATGCATTTGATGTTTTATGGTATGTCTTTATCTGTTGTAATGTTACACTACTGTTTCTAGTAAGGTCGAATATTGGCACCTGATAAAAACGTTCCAACCCGCTGCATTGGTATACACCTGTCCTTACTTTTCAGGAGCATGTTCAGTGGTTGATGTGGTTCATAAGTGTTTCTGGTTTTTTTTCTATATGGATTAGACCGCTAGTTTTCATGTTTCAATTGTGTTACACTTGCTATTTGATTAGGGGGCCCTTTATAGCTTGCTGTTCGGTTTGAGCCAGGGCTATAGAGCCATAGTGTCTATGTAAACCTTTTTTGTAGATCTTACTTAGCTGAACATTTTTGCTGTTTACAGTTTATCTTTATCTTCAATAAAATTCAAGATAATAACCAAAAACTCCAAAATTTCCTTAAAATAACCAATTTAGTGGCAGAAACCCAGGCTGATATACATGTAGTTTGACCTTTTGAAAATTTTTACCCCATGTCGGAGTTGCTCTAAATGATTTAGTTACTGAGATATAAGCCAAAAACTGCATTTGACCTCTATGTTCTATTTTAGCCATGGCAGCCATGTTTGCTGATGAATAAAAAATTCGGATACAATTTATAAAATTGATTCCTAAATGAACATTCATTTAAAGTTAAGAAGTATTCGGCACAATAGTTTCAGAGGAGAAGATTTTCAAATGTTATCAAACTTGATGAACTGTTACAAATTATGAAAAAATGTCTTTAAAGGACAATAACTCCTAAAGGGGTCAATTGACAATTTTGGTAATATTAACTTTTTCGTAGATCTTACTTTGCTGAACATTATTGGCTTTTACAGTTCATACCTATCTATAGTAATATTCAAGTTAATAACCAAGAAGCGCAAATTTTCTTAAAACTACCAATTTAGTGGCACCAACCCAACAATAGGTTGTTCGATTTATCTAAAAAAAATTAAGGTTTATATATCTGCACCAATTCAACAATTTTACCCCATGTCAGATTTTCTCTAAAAGCTTTAGTTTTTGAGATATAAGGCAAAAACTCCATTTTGACCCTAAATTGTTTTAGCCATGGCGGCCATGTTTGTCGATAAATCAAAACTTCGGATACAAATTATAAATCAAGTACCCTAAGGAACATTTAGTTAAAGTTATTTTGCCCAATAATTGCAGAGGAGATATTTGATGCACAATTTATGTCAAATTGTCTTTAAAGGGCAACAACTCCTTAAGGGGTCAATTGACAATTTTGATCATATTAACTTTTTTGTAGATTTTTACCCTTGCTGAACAATATTGCGTTTACAGTCTATATCTATCTATAATAATATTCAAGATAACAAAAAACTGCAAAATTTCATTAAAACTATTATTTAGTTGCAGCAACCCAACAATGTGATGTTCGATTCGTCTGAAAATTTCAGGGCAGATATATCTTGACCAATTAAACAATTTTATCCCATGGCATGTTTGCTCTAAAAGTTTTAGTTTTTGAGATATAAGCCAAAACTGCATTTGACCCCTTAATGTTCTATATTTTTAGCCATGGCTGCCATGTTTGCTGATGGATCAAAACTATGGATACAATTTATAAATAAGATACACTAAGGAACATTTAGTTTAAGTTTGAAGGTATTTGGCCAGTAGTTTCAGATGAGAAGATATTTTAGATAGCCGAGTGATGGCATAAGCTCACATGGGGCCCTCAGTCCTGGTGAGCAAAAAATGAAAACTCAGTAAGAATGTCCATAGGAACAAAAGAAACAGTTTTTCCCGTATGTGTTGAATGATAAAAATTAAAAAATCATTTGTATATTTCGAAGTATATAGATATGGTCAATAACATCTACGTATACATTTGTATTTAGAAGTCGGGATGTTGAATGTGTTTGCTCATTGATAGCGACTGTACGGTGACCCATAGTTGCTTAACTTGATACACGCCATTCGGACAGTTGTCTTATTGGCAATAATACAGCACCCCTTATTTGGTCGGCGTAGTCAGAGTGACACGACTGTGAAGGTTTGTACGTCTTTCTACGGACAGCAAACTTGTGAGTTTTCACCATAAAAAATCGTCACTTTGCATCAGTGAAGTACAACAAAACCTGAGAACATATACAAATCTGAAAAGGCTCGACTTGTTAGTTCGGCACACTGCAGTATAATTATTAACACGATTATATTTATTGTGTACTGCAAGGAAAAAACTGTTTTTTTTTACCACATTTCTAGGGAAAAAATACAAAAATAAAGAGGAATAACTTGTATTTAGTAGAATTATTCAGTTGTCATTGTTTCTAAAGAGTTTTAATTTTCACCCACTGTATAACAAACTCTGCTTGACTGATAAGTCCATCAACTGAAAAATAGATAGCATATGGTATTAAACAGAATGATTAGGGATTTTCGCTCCTTTTGTTTTTACATTTTTGCCATATATAGTCGAAATCCTCTTGTTTTATTTTAAAAAATCCTGCCTACCCCTACTTTTCCTTTCATAGTTTTATTTCATTTAGTTTAAATAGGCCATATTTTAGAATATTATAAAAATTCTTGTAATTTTTTTCATCCTTTTTAAAAGAAAAAAGGAGCCAATTTTTCATGGCTTCGAAAAACAAGTACACGGATCCTTCATGTGTATGCCCCATCTACGATAGAGAGTGGCATTATATTTTCTGGTCTGTTCGTCCGTGCGTTCCGTTCGTTTGTCCGTCTGTCCCGCTTCAGATTAAGTTTTTTGTCAATGTAGTTTTTGATGAAGTTGAAACTTAATCATTGAAGACAAATTTACACTACTGTTTAACAATATTTTATTCTAGATCAAAGGAGTTAACTACAAACTGTGTATGCTTAGTTACTTTCAAATTAAATGCTGTTTATTCTTAAAAAAAGAAAAAAAAAACCCACACGGATGTATACAAATAAAATTCCCTGTTAAATGGTTGATGTATAATTTTTAAACAAATAATATTTAACAATGTATAGTTTTATCCAAATTTACGTAGTTGATAGTTTCCTAATTTATAATACAGTTTGGGATGTATTTTGCCCTATTAATTTGCATTGAATAAAAAATAAGAATGAAATACTCGCAACTTATTTCAAAGACCATGTTGGGTTCTCAGGCGCGGATCCAGAGGGGGGGGGGGGGGGGGGGGGGTTCCGGGGGTTGGAACCCCCCGTTTTTTGGACGATCAATGTATTTGAATGGGAACATGTGATTGGACCCCCCCCCCCCCCCTTTTTGTCCTGGGTTAGGACCCCCACCTTTTTAAAATGACTGGATCCGCCCCTAGTTCTGCTACTTTACAATCAAGATGGTGGAAGACATCCTAGCGGTATTTCAAAGCCATGCATTTCATCTTTCTTTTATACAACAGATATTTTTTCACATATATAAAAACGAAGATGTGGTATGATTGCCAATGAGACAACTGTCCACAAGAGACCAAAATGACATAGACATTAACAACTATAGGTCACCGTACGGCCTTCAACAGTCTATCAAATATAAATCCTCTACTTTTTAAGATAGGACGGGTGTCTGCCGTCATCTTAGATTGTAACATACCAGAACCCAATATGTCTTTAAAATTCAACATAGTTACATGCAGGACTTATATTTTTTACAGGCAACTTCCGTTAAAAAATGTACTTACGATCTCTGTCAAGAAGTACATAATGAAGGGCATATCTATATTTCTCGCTGATATAACCACTGTTATCAACATCGAAGTGATGGAATAATGTCACGGCCTCCAATGCTATTCCAAATTGTCCGATAACCAGTTGTTGATGAATTCGTCCGCATAGATATACGATCATCTATAGTAAGAAATAGAGTTAGATAAATTTTGACATGTATGATTTCTG